>NC_140961.1:36199564-36314564 GCF_056783735.1 Eptatretus burgeri
CCTTGTCAGGTCACCACTCCAACACAGGATACCAGCAAGCTGGTACTCATTTTGCTGACCTCAGAAGGATGACAGGCAGAGTCAACCCCACCTGATATTCATTCAATAGGCGAGTGGGATTTTAACTCATGATCCTAGGATTCCAAGCCTACCCCTGTAACCATTAAGCCAACACCAGGCATACAGGTTTAATCGATAGACAGCATGTTGTACTTTAAAAACATTTTGCATGTCTATCTGTGAATCTCAATAAGGATGTAAAATGAAGTGAAACAGACGAAAAATGGATCTTTTATAACACATAGTTGTTATTGTTGTTGTTGCTTCTGTCGTGGTGGTTGTTGTTTGTGTGCTCTTTCTGTACACTTTTGTATATTTTTCTATTGATTCGAGAAATATTACTAGATGTAATTTTGTGTGCTCCTTCCGTGTCCTTCTGAAGAGTTCCTGCTGCCTATGAGCGAACGTACCTAACGCATCATGCCAGATCACTGTAACCCCCAGTGACTCATCCTTTGTTAAATATGGTGAGTCACAATGGCACAGGGTGGATATGACTTAAAAGTTAAAACATTCATGGAGTTGTACCCTCAATACAAAAGGTTGAAACACAATGCTCCAAACTGGTTAACAATCATCGGGATTTTTGTGTTCCTTATATACACACAAACAGTCGTTTCTTCTCCAGCGAACCTTGTGCCGTGTTCACCCCTCTACTCATTCGACTTGCTGTTCTGCAATTCATGGAACACGTTTTCTCACTTTGTCCATCCCCGAGGCTCCAAAATCTTTAGTTTTTCGTCTCCACCTTTAAAGTCAGACTTGTGTTGAAACATGCTGTTGCTTTGTCGTCATGCCACCTTGCTCTTGCTTCTTCACTTACAATTCCCTTTAACAACGATTTGCCTTCGGCCTTTCGACGCAAAACCCATCCACAGACAGGAAACCTTTGGAACATTTTGTCACTGCTGTATAAGATTACATTCTACGAGCCATGCTGCAATGTCACACACACATATATATATATATATATATATATATATATATATATATATATATATATATATATATATATATATAGATTTATATGTATATATTTTTTCATATATATGTAAATGTATACATATATCAGTCCTCGTATTCACATCCCTCCAATGCATATATTACAACCAATGAGGGACTCAAAATGGCTTCCTCCAGATAAATGACTGCAAAGTTCACAAATGTTCATTTGTAAGTGTTTTTGTTTACGTATATATTATAGGGATCTTTTTCTTCTCCTTCTTCTTCTTCTTTTATGGCCACAATTATTCCCACGTTCTTGTGGGGTTGACAGGGGGAAGCTTGTCCCACGTCCATCTTCCAGGGATGTGAAATAGTGGGGCAGAGAACAGCAATTTTTGAGAGGAATCGTGCAAATGATGATACAAGCATCAAATTTGGCACATTTGTTCTCCAGGGGATTCTAATCAAATCTGCCTGATTGGCCATTTGAAAATCCAAATTTTGATAAATTTGAAGAAAAAAAAAAAACTTCAAAAAAGTCAAGATCACAAATCAATGTTGGATGCTGGCTGAGATTGGTGAATGTTTCAGAAACATCATCAAAGACGTTCCAAGTCTGCCATGCAGTTTTCTTCCCTTTACCGCGGAAGGCAGACACGACGTCACATCCAGTGAACGCATGGAAGTATGGGATCCCTCTAGCGTTCTCAGGCCCTATTGCAGAAACTACCTCATGGACTGGAATCCATCGCGCCTTGGCTCTTTGGACAAAGGCAATCCACATGTTCTCAAGACCTAGTTCCTGTAAGGATGGCAGTACAGATATTGCTATGACTAGTACGTCCATGTCATTGGCCTTAATGATAATGGACTTGCTACCATCCGTCGTTGCATCCCTGACGTGTACAAATATTCGAGTGACAGCTTCTTCATGACAACATGGAGACACAGCATCCAGTGACTTCCTTGTGTTGCTAATGGCATCTTCTCCTTTTGTGACAATGACTGTGCTTGTCGTTTGTGCTTCGCACATCTTTTCCGCAAGGAAGTGAAACAGCTCAGTCTTGTTGCTGTCATCTCGAAGAAAGCTTCTCCAGTTACCTGGGGTCTTACGGGTTCCTGTCACTCTTCTTCTGATTCGTTGCCCTCTTTTCGACCTTGCCTCAGATTTCAGACTTGACTTCTTGTACACATCAAACACTACGTCCATCCCTCTCGTACCTGGCACCAAAGGATTCCACCTTTGGGATGATGTCTTCTTTAACATAGTCATCAAATATCTTTGAAGTGCGTGGAGGTAGGGCATTGATAAGTGCTGAGCCATCAATGATGACTGCATCTCCTCTTAGTTCTCTGTCTGGGATGTTCACTTGCGCTTCAAGAATTTCAGCCAGCTGTGACTTCAAAATTATTTTTTTTTTTTTTTCAAATTTTTCAAAATTTGGATTTTCAAATGGCCAATCGGGCAGATTTGATCAGAAAGCCCTGCAGAACAGAAATGCCAAATCTGATGCTTGTATCATAATTTGCACGATTTTTCTACTATCTACTACACTAAAATGAAAAAATTATTGATAATGAGATGAAGTAATTTTTCAAGAGTCCCTTTGCCTGTTCATATTATCAAGACCATTGAGCGCTTACAACTTAACGGATTCACCTTGTGAGACCGAGTAAAAACATGTCAATGCACCGAAATGACCCCATGCACGGTAATCCTGAATGTTATTACCCCACACGTGTGAAGCCAAAAGCGGGGTAAAGCAATTGGTTCACTCTGTCTGTCTGTCTGTCTGTCTGTCTGTCTACAGACATCAGTTTGCGATTGAGGAACTCCTTAATTTCAATTGGTTGTTGTATATTGAACACTGTAGAACATGAATCGGAACATGAACCTGCAGTTGAGCAGTATTTTGGCAAATTGTACGGAATCTCGTCCCGAGCATGCATGCAAGGAGAGGAGAAAGTTAATTTTTAAGTGGTGTCGCTACTTCAATATTTGGTATGTCTTTCCTTCCGTCCGTCAAATTTTTTTTCATCGGTGCAGACGCTGAATTGACACAAGGGAGAGCTCAAGCTACCTAGTTTTAGTCTATCTGCCTGTCTGTCATTCAAACAAAATTGAAATCATTTCAAACAGGAAACTTGCTTTTTTTTTAGGGATGTCGACTCATTAAGAACACAATCAACAGGCACAAATAACTCGTGTAACATGTTAAATAAGGTGGTGTAAAAAATGATGTGTCAACGGTGGTAAACTTCCAAAACCTCCAGTTTAACAGTACAGCACTTGAACATACAAGAACGCTATTTTCCACCATCTTCACCAATCAAATTTGCTGCTCAGCGTTGGGGAATATCGACAATCAGACAAAATCGCAGCTCTTAGGAAATAGAGAATGTGCATGAAAATGCAAAACAAGAGGTTAAAAAGACCTTTCCCATTTTTAATTTTTTTTTGTACACAATGTCAAGGCTCGTATGAGAGCGAACACACAGAACGTACAACAAGGGGAGCAGGAGACAAGAGGGGTGGGAGAGAGAAGGAAAAAAACATTGTGGAACAGATACATGAGATCTGTGGAAGGGAGAGGGATGGGGTGGGGTACATGGAGTAAACAAGATGGACACTATGGGGACTTTCAGGAAGGAAAGCAGGGAATTTGAAGGAGGTGGGTTTGGGGTGGATTAACGGTGATAGAAAAAATTGAGGTTTTGGATGGAGGAAGATAAGAGGTATTGGTGAACAGTTGTTTTGAAGATCGAAAGGGAAGATTGAAGAGAGTGTGGGTGTTTGTTCCAAGGTAGGAAAAAAAGAGGAATGAAAGAGTGAAGGTGAGCAGTGATTGTTGATTTTGGTAGTTTTACCAGAATGGGATATTGGTGGACCTTAAGCACCCTGTGGAAATATGGGTGGGGGGGGGGGGAGACATCTCAGGGCGAGGGAAGGGCGAGGCCAGAGAGGAGACGGTAGAAGCCAGAAAGACCATCGACCTGCCTCCTGTGAGAGAGTGAGATACCCAAAGACTCAGCCTCATCGCGCGAGATACCAATGATCCTAAATACTTTGGTTTCCACAGCGTGAAGCCAAGAAAGGTGTGAGGTGGGAGCACCAGCCCAGAGGGGAGAGCAGTACTCTGTGCGAGAGCTGTGCCGCTAATGCAGTGCCCTCTGCTGGTTAGGGCAGAATTTGAAATTTTTTCATGGTGCCGACATAGCTCGCTTACTCTTTGCGAAGGACACCATGGGGTATTTAACATCCACTACCGAATGCTGGTAGAGGGAAGGCCCAGTTGAGCGTCCATCTGAGGACCAGCACACACACACATTGATGGATCACCATGCCTGTGAAACACCAGGATGAATGTTTATAGCTGAGTCGAGATTCAAACCCAGGCTAGATAGCTTGGAGATGAGTGTGCGTACCATTTGGCCATCCTGTCAGACCCTCCATTATGGTTAGAAAGACACTGTAACCCATCCCTAATGTCTGTGTCTCGAATGATCAACCCCTTTGATCCCATTTATTTAATATTTCTATCCTCTGTTATCCATCTTAATAGTCCAAAAGGCGCTAAAAGAAAATGTGTGAGGCATTTATATAAATAAATAAATACCTTGATATTTTTTTCTTACTAATCCAAAATAATGAGTTGGATGTTGAAAATAAATAGTTGGCGTTCCTAGGATTGTTGTGAGTATCTCTTTTGAAAGAGTTTTGCATGCCTTATGTACGAGTCCTGAACCACGTACTGTTGCGAATTTGGAAACTTCCTGCACTTAACATTCAGTAGTTCCAATAGAACAGTTATATCGGTAAGTATGTGTTTTATAGATAGCTTCCTTGCCCTTGTCTAATGGGAATTAAATGTACGTGAGCTGTGCGTTATTTTAATAGTGAGGATTTTTACACCCCTTATAACAACAACAACAACAACAACAACAACAACAACAACAACAACAACAACAACAACAACAACAACAACAACAACAACAACAACAACAACAACACGCCTTCACCTCGCTTCCTCACACGGACGCCATTGTCTTCCTGCGTTCGACCACGTCCATGGGCGGGGTTTCCTCGGCCACCAGAGCTCCGACCCCGCCCCAGAGAGATGGAATATTCCCCGCGACCAATGAGAGGCGAGACGTCTCAGACATCGACTTTCTCACGAACCCTCGACCAATGGGAGGCGTGAGACACCACAGACATCGACTTTCTCACGAACCCCAGACCAATGGGAGCCGAGACGTCTCAGACGGTGATCCTTCCCACAACACCCTCTCCTGCAGGAGAAATTCCATATAAGAAACGCCAGGGCCTTGGAAAGAGTGTGAACGGCAGGGTGAGTGCCAGGGTTGAGCGTCTGGTCTGGTCTGGTCTGGTCTGGTCTGGTCTGGTCTGGTCTGGTCTGGTCTGGTCTGGTCTGGTCTGGTCTGGTCTGGTCTGGTCTGGTCTGGTCTGGTCGGCTTGGCAGCAATCGGGTTCGAGGTGCCAGAGATCGACTCGTCTGGTCTGGTCGGCTTGGCAGCAATCGGGTTTGAGGTGCCGGAGATCGACTCATCTGGTCTGGTCGGCTTGGCAACGATCGGGTTCGAGGTGCCGGAGATCGACTCGTCTGGTCTGGTCGGCTTGGCAGTGATCGGGTTTGAGGTGCCGGAGATCGACTCGTCCGGTCTGGTCGGTTTGCAGTGCTCAATTCGTCTCTCGTCTCGTCCACCTGGCGTCCGACGCTTTGAGCGGCATCGTGTTGCGTGTTCGAGTCCCGTCGAGCCGGATTGTCGAAGACCACACGAGGTGGACAGGTCCAAGTGCAGGCTCTGGTCTCTAGCTCACCTGTCCTCGAGCTGGAGGCCTTCAATAAAGACTATTGGGGTCCGTTTCTGTGTGTGTGTCTGTGTGTGGGCCCGTCTTTAAGTAGCAACTGTTAAGTGCCTTGTACATTGACTGCATTTATCAATAGTCGTGATAACTCTGCCATTACGTGCCCCCCCCTCATTTCCCTATTGTAAATAAATATCCTATTGTTGAATGTTTTAGCTCGTCATCGTCCTTTCCTTCATTGACTTAGCGTACTGCGTGTTGGGGAAATTAGTAAGGCCGTTGTGCCGCCGTCAGGGGACATCTGGACCGACGGGACTTTGGTAACCGTCCGCTCGGGTCGCACGCGGTTCGAGTACGCTGAGCGGCTCACTCCGTACGGGTGCCGTCGAAGGTGTGGAGACTCGGTAAATCGCCACGTGGTCTCTAGGTATTTTAAAAATTGGCAAATAACCCTGTACCACGTGGTACAAATATTGACCCTTCACGGTCTGAGAGGGACCCTTACTTTTCCGAAAAGGTAGGATCTAAATTCTGGGCGATCGGTCGAGCCGACTCTGCAGTTCCATCTAGCAGTCGTGCTCGTCGCCGATACCCGGCCCCGCAACAATACGTCCTCGCTTCAAGCGACATTTTTGGTTTGATGTCACAATATTAACCAAGTCCTGAACCACAGCTCGAATTTCAAAAGCAAAAATGTTTTTTTTTCTTCACAATTTAAAAGAATGTTATTGAAAGCATGTCTTACCTGCTGTCTTACCTTACCTTTGGTGTTTCAAGATAAAATGTGTTCAGGTAATAATTAAATAGCATTGCAAGGCTGTTATGAATGTTAAAATGAAGGTTTCTTTTGAGCTCTTACCACCTCCGTCACGAAGATGGATGGAGGTCATGTTTTCACCCCTCTGTCTGTCTGTCTGTTTGTCCGGATCCAGCTACTAGAATTTTTTTAAGTGATTCTTCACCATTGAGAGTTAGGGCCAAAACAATATGTAGCATGACATCTCAAAAAGTTGAGGACGGATTCGGACGAAACTTGGTGGACAGGTTGGGTGTGTGACTAGAAAGAAATGATTCATTTTTTGGTGAAGATCTGAATGCAGATCTGGATAAGATAATCATTTAATTTTTAAAAAGTGATTCTTCACCATTGAGAGATGGGGCCAAAAGCAATATACAGCATGATATTTCAAACATGTATTGGGCCCGATATGTTCTCGTGGATCAGGCATTGCGTGGCGGAGGTATGTGCTCTACCGAGTGCCCTTGTTATAAACCGAGTTGTCTTTTTTTTTTTTAGCAGGTATGTTTTATTATCCTGCCCACCCGGAGGGAGGGAGCAGGATATTGTAATCGTCCGGTTTGTTTGTCTGTCTGTCTGTTAGCAACTTTATGGCAAAACAGCTTTAGCAAACATTATCAAATTTAATACACAGGTGGGCAATGAACCTTGGACGACCCCATTAACTTTTGGGTCCAATTGGATCAAAGGTAAAGGTCACAAAAAGATCAAAATCGTTTTTCGCTCATAACTTCGTCAAAAATGATCTGATTTACTTCAAACTAAGCTTATAGTGAACCTTATTCTATTTGTCACTTATAACCCTACCCATTCCTATAGTGAAAAATGCATATTTGTGAAGATCGGTAGGGTCCGAAGTTTTGGGGGTCAGCGTCATCGGTCAAAATTACAAATTTTCCATGAAAACTAAAACATGGTTACGAAAATACAACTTTACGGGAAAAACGGCTGGCTCAAACACTGTCAAATTGTATCTACAGGTGGGTAATGAACCTCGGACGACCCCATTAACTCTTGGGTCCAATTAGGTCAAAGGTCAAGGTCAGGTCAAAATAGTTTTTCGCTCATTACTTCGTCAAAAATGGTTTAATTGACTTCAAACTAAGACTAAAATATTCCTTATTCTATTCCTTATAATCCACATTCAGGTTAAGGATGTATTAAATTTAAATTTGATCCCCAAAATAACTTTATGCCTTTAAATGGGTGGGATTTGTTGTGCCCTGACCACTTGTTTGGTTTGGGTTTACATTTTGTTTTAAAAAAACTGGTAAAAAGGTAACGTAGTGACAGTGGGACTCCAGATGGACACAACAAGCAAAGGAATTTAGTAATTAACTGAAAACAAAAGAGTAGAGAGAGAGAGAGAGAGAAAGAGAGAAGGGGGAGGGGGGTTGTGGAGCAAACTGAGTAACCTGCATGTAAAAGGGTTGAGTGGGTCGGAAATATGGGGATGGTGGATGACATGAGATAATGGTGCACCGTCTGCTTGAAGCCCTGGAGGGAAGAGTATCCCTGTCAACATATTAATTCAGCCCTCGATGGATGGATGGATGGATGGATTCCACGCCTGCAATCATACCACTGAAGCCCACAGTTACCATGCAAAGAAACCGATATTAATGATGTGAAACAATGAAGCTCCTGCTGTCCGAAGAGCAACATTCTGCTGCAGTGAGAGAACAAGCTTTGAAAAAGATTGATTAAAATGGTGATCGCTCAAGAGACACCAGAACCCGAAAAGGTCGACACAAGTCGAATCGTGATTAGGGCAGGGTGAAAATGGGAAAGTCTTCACTGCTGGGAAATGGAAAAATAACTTGACATTCATTTCATATCAAAGTCGTTATGGTTTCGATTTATTTTCATTTCACACCGAGGCAGATGTTATATGAACTCCCTTTGCTGAAGGATTATACCATAATAAGCTTCATCTCTTTTTTTTTTTTTTAATTCACCAAACGATTGTGATGTAACTCAAGATGTGTCCAGCAGAGTGCAGCCAAGGAACGTGATGTCCCACCTAGTTCAGGTTCTTAACACCCAGGACAACCAGTCCTTGGTTTACAATTGTTGGTCACCTCTTAAACCTCTTACTGCGGTGATGTCGGCATTGATGATCTTGAAGGTGGAAAAGTTATGCGAGTTCCACAATTATTGAAGGTTGATGAGGGCGAACCTGGCATAATTGATCTTGTTATAGGTCAAAATAATTATCATGACACTAAACATTGCTTCCACACCGCAGTAATTACACAAGCCTGACAAATCTGCAGAAGCTCGAGCACAAAGTTGTTTTGACTGTAAATTACGTCAAAATGTAGGAGTTGTTCAATATGATTAGGTCACCATCAAGCTTGACCACGAGCGAGCGTTTAGCAAACCATGGGTGATGGTTTGAAGCCATGGGGAGTAAAAACAACACAAAAAGAGAGGTTGAATGAAACATGGGATTAAGTGAAGTTGCCCGACAGGATAAGAGATCCACTGGATGTAAACAGAAATTAAGGGCCATCTATTTGTTATGTTCAAGTAACAAGGTATGGTATCATTTTGTAGAGAGGGAACCGAGAATGCTCGGGATTGAGGGGTGTGGAGAAGGAAAGCTCGGGTGGCCGACCGTGCAATAAAGTGTGAATAATTGGGACAATTAAAGTCGTGGTATTTGTAGTAGTCGTAGTCGTAGCAGCAGCAGCAGCAGCATTGATGCAATCTAGTTGGGTGCATGTTGAAACTGGGCATGGTCTGCATCATTTGAATTCTTGGGTACCGAACAACATGCCAGCTCAATGGATGAACACAATCCCCAGGAACTACAGAAGTGGAAGTACCACCTTGGCACACGTCCAAGTATAAATGACCTCACCCACCACATAGCGCAGGTATGGACACCAGTGAACTTAGAGGAACACAGGTCTAGCACAGCACACAAGCCTCGGCGAAAAGCAAGCTCAGCAGTTGTTCTCGAACAGTGATCTCACTCACCAAGAGTCTCTGTGCTTTCTCTGTCTCCACGTTCGGCACAACATTCTCTCCATCAATCATCCAGCACTCTTAGCGCTTTCCCGTGTCACCTTTTATATGGTGTGCCGCTCTTAGTGAAGTGACCCTAACCACTAGCTTATCCGTGAAGAGGCCAATCAGCGGCATTCACCACTTGGTATGTGTTGTCTTGGTAAACTGCTTCCTGCAGTTATGGAGCCTATTTATGTGCACTGGAGGTTACTCTTAAGTAATCGTCCCCTTTTTTTCTTATTATCAGTGTAACGAGGGCACCGAAGTATGAGAACACAGACTTTGAAAGTCACCCTCTCCTTCACACCTTGGTTCTCCTTAAAGTGCCTTTTACCGTTGCCTACAAGATTCGCTACAGGCGTCTGATTGAGCAATGCCACCCCTTCAGGGACCAGACCACTAAGGGTTCAAACAAGACAAGTAAATCACAGGTTTGTTCATACGTGTCTGCAGAAAAGGGCATTTGTGTCCTCTCACAAGCAGTTTAACGGGAAAGAAGACAAAGACAGACAGAGGCATTGTCTTCAACACTAAAACAGCACTGCAAGATTACTGTCATGTAAAGAAAATGATCTTAAATCCAACCTTGGCAGACATCGTCTGTGCAGTCTGTACTAATTGTAACACCATTCAGGAAATATAAACAAAACAAGAGGCTGGTTGTTTGCCCATAATGTTGTCCAAAACAAGAGCCCATAATGTTTTGAGATGTTATCTCTCTCTCTCTCTCTCCCCCCCCTCTCTCTCCCCCTCTCTCTCCCCCCTCTCTCTCTCCACCCCCCCTCGCTCTCTCTCTCTCTCCCCCCCCTCCTCTCTCTTTCCCTCCCCCTATCTCTCAAAGGCAAATTTCAGTGCTGCAGCAGGAGTTTGATGGCAAGGATTATTATATTGGGTAGTTTGCCATTTCCTTCAGGGCAGTAACCAGAGCAGTAATGTGGAATATGTTTACGGTGCCAGGAATAACTCACCTACTCTTTGTCGAGGAAACACCATGGGATCTTTCATGTCCCCAAGCTATAATGCTGGCAGACGGATCACCATGAGTTTAACTTCCATCCTCGAGACAGCACACACTGTGATGTAACACCTTCCCTGCAAAGCCCCATTCCGACAGTTTATCGTCGGGTTGAGATTCAATCCCAGACTCGACATCAAAGGTAAGTGTACTGCCTCTGCACCATCCTATCGGGACATGCTATTGCATATCCTTGCATTTTGTTATTGCACATATCTACTTTTACCAATTACCAAATGTACACGTCCTTGACTAACACTTAACATCCACATCACACACTTCTTTTGGCATCCATGTGGCCTGGCAAAGAGGTATCTCACTTGCATTGGTGCTGTCTCGTCTGAGTTTGATTACTGGAAAATAATGTATGGTATACAAGATGCCCTTCCATCAATTGGGACCATATTCTGTGCAGAGCGTTGGTGCTGCCTTAGCCGTCTCCTTGGCTATTGGACACAATCCTGGACAGGTCACCACTCCGACACAGTATACCAGCAAGCTGGCACTCATTTGCCGACCTCGGAAGGATGACAGGCAGTCAACCCCACCTGGTATTAATTCAACAGCTAAGTGGGATTTGAACTCAGGATCCTAGGACCCCAAGCCCACCACCCTAACCATTAAGCCAACACCAGGCATACAAGACTCCTTTGTGATATTGTAATGGCAAGTTTATATTGTGGGAAGCTGTGGTTCTTAAAGTGTCCTACGAGAAAGCATTGCTATACGGTTGGCCATGATTTTTCGTTTTACTGGTTTATTCGCGCTCATCAGGACAGTCAAAATCTAGTGAGCTTACGTACAAATACATACAGTGAGACAAACCGCTTAAAAACTGTGGGATAGACAGCCGGTGTAATAATATAATAACAGCAATAAAGTCCTCTGAACAATGGGCCACAGCTTTGTGGACCCTTTCCAAAGTGTCAACCGCAGCCGAAGTGATCTCACGGCAAAACATGCACTGGGCGGTTTGGCATTGCTTTCCGAGCGGTACCTGGGGCAGTGATTGGGAATTTCGTTAGGCTTCAGGGACGCACCATTTGCCAAAGAACGGGTGATCTCTAACGTTTTCCAGCAGCAGGTGCCGGTAGACAAGACATCCGGCTAAATGCCCCGTCCGAAGTACAGCACGGTCATTGATGCAACTCCTTAGCTGTGAAGCACCAGGTTTATTGTCGTGTCAGGAATCGAAATCAGACGAGACAACTCGAAGGAAAGTGTGCTACGACTGAGCTATCCTGGCAGCCCAATCTAACCCAAAATGAGTTCACAGGTGGTGGGTATTATTCTAAGATTTTGTACAATCACGAGTTTGTGGTTGCAAACAGTTTTGTCGAGACAAAGGCGGTGGACTATGAGCTCCATTTAAGCTGAGACTATTTCATAAATAATGCAACTGCTGCGTGTTTTCTCCGCAACTATATTTCTGACATGTCCACTTTTTGTGTCGGATTTTAGACTGCGTTCCTAAATTGTCCCTGTCACCGTTTATAAAAAAAAAGCCTTCCTTTATGGAAAACCTTGATCGAAGATGGATCCGTTTAAAGCGACAAGCCCAAATGCAATTCACGACAGGTACCACAGAAGCCTTTCAGGTTTTGCTCAAAATACCTGCCTTCGTTCTTGGTTTTACCTTGCTCTGTGTAGTGCATTTTCCATCTGATTTTCATGGCAATGCCTTTGTATTGATCTCTCTCTCTCTCTCTCTCTCTCTCTCTCTCTCTCTCTCTCTCTCTCTCTCTCTCTCTCTCTCTCTCTCTCTCTGTCTCTCTCTCTCTCTCTCTCTCTCTCTCTCTCTCTCTCTCTCTCTCTCTCTCTCTCTCTCTCTCTCTCTCTCTCCTCTCTCTCTCTCCTCTCTCTCTCTCCTCTCTCTCTCTCTCTCTCTCTGGTAGTTTATGACATTGAACATCCTTTATCTCTCGATAAACTCACTCTTCCTTTTCCCTTTTGTTCCCACATCTGTCAGCCTTCCCTCTTCTCTTCCAAATCCCAGCTCACTCCTGCACCCACCCACCAAGCCACTTAGCCCACTAACCATGTGCCCATCTGCTCACTTGCTTCCTGTGCTGTTCCTCAACAAACCATGAGGGCAAGGCTTTAACCATCCAATTACAGGTTTAATTATATTCACCATTGCCATCCTCCTGTGGATCTCTTGTCGAGTCATATGGTTCCTCAATCATCAAATAAAGACAGAATGAGAGCTTGGCTGCAAAATACATTTTACCATCACCATAAACGGGTGATTTTGTAAAACCTAAGCAATGTTGGTCTGATAAACTGCCATTTTAGACGATTTATGTTTAAACAAGACAATTATAAGAAAGTCTCTGTCTCTCCGATTGCATGTCGCGTTCAATACATTAGATCACTTTGTGGACTCCACTGTGTAGGATTGTTCCACCTCCATTCACTTCGCAGGTTGAGACAGAATCCCTCTCTGCCGATCTGGAGAAAATAGGCAACTGGTCATCGACATGGAACATGTGTTTTAGTGCAAGAGGGACCCATATTCTCATTCTGTGACTCCAGAGGCACCGGCAGGCAAATTTTCCAATGTATTTGTGTGGTCAGCCTCTGGGAGGAGTGAAGTCTCGAGCATCTTCCTGGTCCTCACTACTATCAGCTATAACCTGTCTTGGGTGAATCGTACCTCCAAGCTGGCCTACAAAGTCAGCTGCAGCTTCGGAATTCTTCTCAGGTAATCATTCCTCTGCCATCCTCAGCTTATAACGGTGTAGTCTTCATCCAGAGCTGTTATGGAATGTGGCTCCACAATGCACATTGGTGCTTCTGCTTCCAATCTTGACCCTGAAATATAAGGCCCTCTGTGTCATTGCAATGTCTCAGGGTTTGTTTCTTGCTCACCATCGGCACAGCTTTATTCTAGTTTTGCTCTTCCTATTTTCACCTTTACAACCAGTCCCTGCCCATGCAAGTCGCATACGTTCTGCCTGGAACCCTTTTCTTGTTACGCTCCGCAAGTCTAAAAATCGATGCTCATCCTTTCATCCTCTCTTTTCATGTGGAACAGTTCTCCTGAGACTGTCATTGAGCTCTTCCCTCTAGGACTTTAAGTCTTCTACCCACTGTCAGCACATCGTCTTTTTCATTTCCACAACTGATATTTACTACACCCGCTCCGAGACTGTTCTCATCTTCCTCATACAGTTTCCTCTCCTTGTGCTATGGTGCATGGTCATCCCACTGTTTTCCCTTTGCCGCATTACGTCTGATTTATCCATCGGAGCCTGGCATTCTGCTCTTCGAAGAACCTCAATACCTGTAGAAAGAAAAGGAAAAAAATAAAGATGTAAGGAGTAAAGTGACATTGGTGGTGAGTAAAGTACGATACAGTGGCACACGATAGTTCGGTACAATACAACACGACTGTACTGTATAATAGCATAGGGTTTAGTGAGATTCTTCTCTTGGGGCATCCTTGTAGGACATTCGTTACTGCACTTAGGTGGAATGTCGCTATGCTTCTTCTCATTCTCCATTTCTGCTTACACCATCTCTGCAAACATTTACCACAACTGTAATCTCTGTCCTTTCTCCATTTCTAACCACACACCGCAATTTAATACATTCAATAAACCAAAAGTGTTTTTATGCCTCCGCTGATGATGTCGACGGAGGCATTATGTTTTCGGGTTGTCCGTCCTGCTGTCCGTCCGCCAGTGTGTGCGTCCATGATAGGTTTTTGTTACCATGATAACGTAAGAACAGCTGAATGGATCAAAGTTAAACTTGGTACAAAAATGGATAATGACGCAAAAATTAAGTGATTGGTTTATGGGGTCAAGAGGTCAAAGGTCAGCGGTCCCGTTAAGTAAAAATTCTGTTGCCACGCTGACTTGTGAGCCAGTGATGGGATTTTGACCAAACTCGGTATCGGTATATATTATGATGCAGAGATGAACTAATTCGATTTTGGCATCAATAAGTCAAAGGTCAGAGGTCATGTCAGGCAAAAATGTGATACTTGAGAACAGATGAAGGGATTTAAATCAAACTTGGTACAAGTACGTATAATGATGTAATAATGTTGGCGGAGGCATATCGGTCGACGTCATGACGTCAACTTATGGTCTAGTTTTAAAAAATCTTACGAGTTGTATGTGCTGAACCTTTCTTCTCCAAGCTTTCCTTGACCATTTCCCCCCAACGTGATCTTTAAGGAAACAGCATGTGGTTCTCGTGGATCACGATTCCTCCATCTCTTGTCGTTCTGCTGCGACTCTTCAGGACAGAGTCTTATGGTTCGTACTTTTCATGTGGCTTGTTGATCGAACTCACTTGCTAATAAGTATTATGAGTCTGGCTGTTTCATGATTTGTGCAAAAGCCTATTCATTGATATGTCCGACCATCATCCATGACCCGTCTTGACCTGACCTCGATGATCACGTCATTATTTAGACGAGGTGCAAAACATCTGCCCTTATTGCGTGTACCTATTAACTTTGGTGAACTACAGTCCCACCACCACATCCAGTAGTTTGATGACCCAGAATCTAAAGCATCATCGACATCTCTCAAATCCATGCGGAGACTCGAGGAATAATTCTTGTTCACCGCAGACCATTTGGTGGCCCATTAGTCATCTTGATTTCAACGACTGTCTCAGCCATTTGAAAGCTATCGATTTTTATTTATTTATTTATTACTATTTTGATTCCTCAACAAGGCAGATGTATTAATATTAGACTCAACCTCTCTAGACATGGAGGTCATCCTTACAATTCAGAAAAGTGCCAACAATTGTGAGGCAACGGTAAATGCATCTGTCGAGAGGTTGATATCATCAAAGGGAATGGTGGGATTAGGCATCAGAAACAAGGCTGCATGGAATAAAAAGAAGATGACTGGTGAAAGAATGGCTAAAGAGAAAGGGCAAGAGATAAGTCACAGAGAATGGGATGAGGTGGAGAGGAGAAAAATGAGAAAAAAGTGGGGGGGGAATGGAGTGGAGTGCGGTGGAAGGTAGGGTAGGGAAGGGGGATAAATTGCAACCTATCACTCTTATTACCACAGCATCATCTTCCTGGGGTAGCCCAGCGGGGCTAATGTAGTGAGAAAAGCAAGCTGTCAGGATAATGTGCTGAGGAAACTGCTTTTATTTTTAGATTAAACGGCTTCCCTATGGCACTGCTCCAGTGAGCTAACCGAGCTTGTGAGCCAAGTAAGCACTTTGGATTTTATCTCCATTTAACGGAGATTATCTTGGGTTACCAGGTCTAACCCACCATGCTGCGAAGGCCAGCACCATAGGCCACTGTCACCAATGGACCAAATAGTGTTCCATTAAATGCATTCTTGATGGTTTTCCTCTGAAATCGCTTTGTGGCTTAAATTTGTGGGAGAACTGAGAATTACATTCTAATTACCCTTTATTACAATGAGAGAAAATGCTTACTTTAAATATTCATACTGTTCATAAAAGGGCAGAGATTAGATTGACCTTTAAGCTTGGTGTCTCAATAGGACAAGCTGATGGATTTTTTTTTTTATCACCAACTGCAACTATGGTATCCATAGTTGGTAAATTTTGAGCAATTATATAATTTCAATGTACACAAGACAGTAGATTACCAAAACTAGTGGGAAAACGTACTCAAAGTTTAACGGTACCTCCAAATCTGGCATGTGCATATTTTCCTATAACGCAAAGTAGTATTTTCTTTTTAAAGATGTCGTATAGTGGCGGTATGGACAATGGTGCACTGCCAGCTTTGATTTAACGACTACAGGTTCCCTAAATTCTACAAGCATGTGAACAACACACCTTTGCCATACTGCTATATCTGTTAGGAATTGATTTGCGAAAAACGAAAACCAATTTGCAGAGGCCCTGCCAGAGCCCCGACTTAAACCCCATCGAACCACTCAGGGACATTTTAGAATTCCACCTGAGGGCCAGGGTCAATGGAGCACAATCCACGACTGAACCTGTACTTAATCTGTAGGAGGAAAGGTGCAATATTATACCATGTGTTTGTATGTGTGTATGTATGTATATATATATATATATATATATATATATATATATATATATATATATATATATATATATATATATATATATATATATATATATATATATATATATATATATATATATATATATATATATATATATATACCAACACTTGGTGCAATGTGTTAGTGACACTATTTAGCATGAAACAACTGTGCTTATGAATAAATAGACCTGCAGATTTTTTTTAATGGCCAAATACTTTTTGTAATAAAGCCTATAATACTACTGTGGTGGCCATTCACATGAGACGTGCGAAGACCTGGACGCGTGAATTTGTTTATTGTGTCAGAGTTGCTCATACAATAGTTGTCCTGGTAGCTGGATCACATGGTTGGAATTATGTTCCCAGTAAAGCATGTTGTCCTGGTTTCCCTTAGGATTCTGAAATGACCACCCCATTAGGGTTGTGTAGGTTGGGTGTTATATCCGAGAGCACCCAAATGGGTGCGATTTATTCTCATTAATTTACGAACATACATTGGCCTGCAAAAGTATTCACCCCCTCCCCGAGACTCCAAAGTTTTCACATTTTGATGCCACCTGAGCTTATTTCATGATGCTCTCAAATCAAACTTAATATATAGAGTCTTCATAAACTACTCCAAAGTAATGAAGTGGGAAAAATGCTCATAAAATGTGAATAAATTAGATTAACAGAGAAAATCAGATGATTCTCAGTTGTATAAGTATTCAAACCCTGTTCCTAATTAATTAATCCTAAATTACTTCAGGAGAAAATTATTTGTTTGAAAAGTTACAAAATAAGTGTAATAGGTTTCACCTGTATGTAATCAGAGGATTAACTTAAACATTAAGCTCCCCCACTTATCTAAGGAGGTTTAAGATGCAACTCACTTGGTCAATGAAAGAGGCAAATATGAAGATGAAGTAGCTTTCCAATGAAGTCAGACAGAAGGTGGTGGAGAAACACTGTTCAGGAGAGGGTTCTAAGAAGAATTCAGTCATTCATTATCCCTTTCTGTACGGTGAAATCCATCATTAAGAAGTGGAAGACATATCATACCATTCAGACTCTACCCAGATCAAGTAGCCCATCCAAACTCAGCAGCCGGGCAAGCAGGAAACTGGTTTCGGGATGTCACTGTAAATTCAACAATGACTTTGAAAGATCTGCAAGGTTCTATGTCTGAGATGGGGGTCAGTGTTCATCAATCAACAATTTCCCGTTCTCTTCACAAAGCTGGCCTCTATGGACAGGTGGCAAGAAAGAAGCCATTACTGAAAAAGACTCATCGAAAAATTCATATGGAGTTTCTGAAAAGGCATATTAATGATACCACAGGCATGTGGAGAAATATCGTATCTAAATATAGCGTTATTGGTAGGGGGTGAATACTTTTGCAGGCTAATGTAGGCCAAGGATTTTAATAAAATCCAAACAACATTTACAAACTTCTGAGGGTTACACGAAGCACAGACTTCTGTACACCTGGAGTTTAATTATTCAGAAATTCCATAAATTGGGTTTAAGATAGCTTCTATACAAGTTTTTTCTTACCAACTTGATTTTTTTTTGATTTGCGTCATGTAGTTTTGATTTGTGTTCAGAATATTGAATTGGTCTCCATCTTTTGAGAACTCTAACTTTAAACAAAGAGAACTACAGAGTTCATCGAACACATTACCCCATGCAGTTTTGACAAAAAAGGACATGCAAGCAGCAAATTTTAATTGGTCGAGTTGATGTGAAATTCCGTAATATTTTGTCTTAGCACTGCAAAAAAGAATGTTTTTTAAAGTGCTAATATGGTGATTTGTGTTCTACAGTGTTCAAATATATAATTAAATTGAAATAAAATAAATATTATAAATGTTGTAGAAAAAAAAAATGGAAGTTTACTGCCATTAATGCAGCATCATTTACACCACCCTATTTAACACGTGCCTCCACATGTCCGTGACATCGCTAAAAACAGTAAGTTTCCTGTTTGGAATTATTTTCAATTTTGGTTGACTGCCAGACAAGGAGAGAGACTAATCTAGAAGGGCACTCTTCAACATTGCAATGTTGCCAGATATGCCTCCGCTCACATAAAAAAAATCATAATATGACTGCCAAACCACACGACTGATGACATCATCAATTGTTTATCCTTAGATGACCATCAAAAATTTTATTCCTGATCGGATAAAGCGTTCGACGTATACTTGACATGTGCCAAGTTTCAATTTTTTTCCCCCCATGGAGCGGTTTCGGAGATACAGAGGTCCAAAGTTTTTCCTTTTTTCCAACATGGCTACCATATCACGTGACGTGTGATGTCATAATTATTAAAACATTCTACATGAGTGATGGTGAAAATTTTTTGTCAATCGGATAAGCGGTTGCAGAGAACACCGAGAAAATTAGCACGGACGGACGTGCGTATGTACGGACAGACAACCCGAAAATATAATGCCTCCGGAGAATTTGTCAGAGGAGGCGTAAAATCTCATTTCGCTCCTCTCTGCATATGCGCAATCGGGACAATTTAAAAGTCAAAGTACTGCTAAACTACAGGTTCGTTTTCCAATTTGTGTTTCAAAATATAGCATTCAATTGAATTCAAGTTACTCCTCGATCATAAACTGATGTTTGTAGACAGACAGACAGAGAGATAGATAGACAATGTGAACCAATTGCTTAACCACACTTTTCGCTTCGTGCGTGCGGGGTAATAAAATAACCATGGCAATTTGACATTTCGAGTACATCTTGCATCAGGTGATATGCCAACGGGATCAGGTTGTGCACGCGGCCTCCATCAAATGTGACGAAGGAAGAACATCACTTCCAACAGTATACACTGAGTTTCCTCAACTGGTCACTTTTTAAAATGTGTGTAAAAGTAATTATAGCAACTAGTAAGTGAATTTTCGAGAAATTTTCGAGTGCAGATTCATCTTGATTCATCATCTAGGAAATAATGCAACAGCACTACCAATCTCAGACTTGAATTGAGTCTTACGGGTATGATGTCAGGCAAGGTTTGAAGTACCACAGTGTGGAAATGCATTACTAACCCGAAAGCTCAAAATCCAGAGATAAAAAGAAATCGAATTTGAATTAAATAAAAACAGCCAGGGAAGGTTTCACACATTTCAGGGAAAAATCACCGTTTCGGCTTCAATTCCATCTCCATCGCTCTGAAACGGTTGGACCGCTGTTGTTGAATTGTCTCGAAGATAAATTGCATTTTCAATGCCAGAACGTTTTGGATTCATCCGTTACTGGATTGTGCCAAATGCCAGTTTGTTCTGGCTCTCAGAAGTGCTGTGTAATTACACGGCGATTTTATGCAGATTATTTTTGTAAGTACAACTGAATGCTCATTGTGGATCACGCAAACTACATAATATGTCATGGCTAAACAGTTGTTACATTTCAGAATCAAACAAGAATGCATGGTCCATCAATGAGTAACAGCATATACTTTATGTATGGATTTTCAGATCTAATGTTTAATATTGTGGGCAGCACATGGTTGCTGGTTTGCATCTTTGCTCGGGGGAGTGGCAATGCAGCTGATGCGGTGCTCCCTTTAGGTTAGTGCAGGCATTTGTAATTTGTTCAAGGTGCCAGGAATAGCTTGCCTACTCTTCACGGAGGACGCAGTGGGATCTATAACTTCCACCAACTAATGCTGGCAGACGGGACGCCAAGTTGAATGTCCATCCGAGCGACGGCACCCACATTGATGGCTCGCCGTGTCTGCGATACAGCAGGACGGCAGTTTATTGCTGGGTAGAGATTCAACCACAGGAAAGTTTGTGTACCTCTCGGCCATCCTGTCAGCCCAAATAAAATCTGTGTACCTCGGTGACGCTCCGCAGTTCAAAGCTCGTTCATTTGTTTTTTCCTTTCGGCAAAAATGAAATTTGAATAAAGTCGTTCAATCTAACCATAATATGTGAAGCATGCACAGATTCTCTTCAGCATCTGTGACTGCAGCATATTTATGTTTTAATATCATTCACAGAATTTCTCGCAGGCCTTGCAGTGCACCAGTCATGTTGTTGCGAATTTGGAAGCTTACTGCACACAACAGCCAGGTCCAATTGATCAGCTATATCGGTAAGTATGTGTTTCTAGTTAGGGTCCCGTTCTATGTTTAATGGGTGATTAATTGCACGTGCGCTGTGAGTTATTTTATAGTTAGGATTTTTACATTTTAAACTTCAACAACAACAACGCCCATCTTCGCTTCTTCACCATCGGCCTTTCCCACGCGCATGCGTGTCAAGCACTGCCATGGGTGGAGTCCAATGTGCCAGGTGGGGTTTTCTTTGGATGTTGGCTTCTTGGATTTCGCTCCAAATACGGGCATGGCACCCCTCTCAGCCAATCAGAGGGGTGCGAGCACGTCTGCCGCCTCTCGTCTCGGCAAATGGGGAGCCAACGCAACATATTGCTGCTCGACTTCCCGGTCGAGGGGTGGAGACATGAGCACCTCCCCCCTCCCCCCCGACCAATCTCAGACGGCCGGGAGATCGCCCGACATGCCTGTCCAATGAGGAGGGGAATGACACGAGACAGATCCCTCCCACCTGTCAAGAATAAGGGATAATTGTGTGGGGGCAACCCAGTGAGAGAGTTCCTGCCGTGAATCGCCTGCCTGCGAGCCGGAGGAGAATCGCTTGCCTGCCTGCCTCGTCGCTGTTTTGCCGGTGGAGCGTGCCAGCGCCCGACGCTACCCTCCGCACCTGGTGCTTGGAGCGGAATCGTGTTGCGGGTTCGAGTCCCGCCGGGCCAGATTGTCGAGAACCGCACGAAGCGGGAAGATCCAAGCCAGACTCTTACCTCCAGCTCACCTTCCCTCCGAGCTGGGGGTATCAATAAAGGCTGCGACCACCGTATCTTTTTGGGGGGTGTGTGTCTGTGTGTGGGCCCGTCTTTTAAGTAGAAACGTTTAAGTGCCGTGTGTGTAAATTGCATTCCTTTTATTCGGTTAACTCTGCCTTCTCGCGTGCTCCCCTACCCCATTATAAATAAATATCCCTTTTGTTAAATGTTCCAGCTCGTTTCTGTGTTTCTTTCATTGGCTTAGCACGGTGTGTATTGAGAAATAGCGAGGCCGTAAATTGTTCATTTGGTCTGACGGGACTTGGTAATCTCCGCTCAGGTTACGCCTGGTTCGGGCTCGGTAACGGCTCGTTCCGCTCGAGGTCTGTCGAGGGTGTGAATTCCCCGGTAGCTTTGTCCACGTGGGTAATTAGGTATATTGAAGTTTGGCAATTGACCCTACCCCACGCGGTCGAATTATTGGCGATTCATGGTCTTGTAAGGGACCTGTGCCTTTCGGACTTATCCGAGAGTGGCGACCTAAATTCTGGGTGTTCGGTGGGAGACGACTCCGCTACTCTAGTGGCCGTTTATCGCCACAACCCCGGCCCACAACAATATTTCCAGCTGGCTCGTCCAACCTGTGGTTTGAGGTGTTCTGTAAGGCCACCAGGTGCAACTGGCATTCCATGCCATTCTTTGGCACAGTTTGACAAAGTTGTGCAATTTCACCATCACATTTTACGTCGACTACAACCATCATTTGATTTTATACATTGAATGTACATTCTGTCCAATTTATCTGTGCCCATTCCTAAAGGTGTGTTTGTCCATACCTATATCGACTGTAATGTACATTATTCATTCTCAGGTGTTTAAAAATCATGCGACATGGACATGCACGCAGCTGTGCACAGTAATGAAATCCGGTTATAAATTTTGCACTTAATATAAATATGTTGAATTCCCAAAATGTGTTTTTAATCTAGAAAGGGGTCACGCTCAGTGGCTTGCGTGAAAGGGCACTCAGTGGACCAATAGCTCGGCGAGGCTCCGCATTGTTAAACACTCTGTCTTGTTATGCTTGTTGGTGCCTTTGTTTTCACTCCTAAATAAAGAAACTAAAGTGTGATTGCAGCCTGCGAAGAATGTTTGGTGTGAATGAATAGATTATTATTCACAAATGAACAGGGGTTGTCCAAAAGGTGAGGAAAAGCGTGTTGTTCACAAAAGAGAGACCTCCACATGGCATTACCATATCCAGCAGCACTACCCAAAGGGGCAGTATACAATAATCATAGGATTTCCAAAAGTAATTCAAATGTTTGAGATGTTTTCACCAGAAATACAAAACATATAATCCAAAGCTTAATTTGTGCTTAAAAGCCCTTTTGTCAACCCTTTCAAATTGATGCTGGTGCAGTGGTGCTAATGATTGGCTTTTTGGGGATTTTCTTCCTGTTAAAGACAGAAATAAGTCAAGATATGAAATAAAAGTGGAAATAGAAAGATAATAATAATAATAAAAAAAAGTCAATTAAGAGGAATGGGGTAAAAAATTACAAGAAGGAAAAACCGGCCCGAAGAGCCAAATGTATATTTTACAGGCCTTGCATATTGATAACATAATAATGAATGGATCAACCACTCATAGGAAAGGGTTAATTCAAATGTGAGAAACCACCACCAAAAATTAATTATCAATCCAGGAAGATATCTATCTCCACAGGGCATTAAAGAAGAGAGTATTAGACCGGGTTGAGGACAAGGTATCATTCACAGTGGGTTCAAATGAGTAATTCGTGCAAACCCACCAGGTGTGTTTAGTTGTGGTTAAAGTTGCACAACGGAGGGACGTTTGAATTTGAGACTCCATTGCACACACACCCGTCACAAACCGCAAAACAACACAAGTGCCAACGGCTATTGTTAAGTGCCATTTATTTTCCGATATCAAATTTCTGAAATCTATGAAACGCCGAGCCGAACAAAACAGACAACGTTAAACAAACGTAACTCGGCACGTAAGCTGCCACGGCTAGGCTGTTTGAACAAAGTTAAGGCAATAGCCATACAAACTGCAACAGAAAGAGTTTGAACACAAAATGTCCGACAGCTAGAGCCTAAATAAATAATTATTTAGTGCATAATTATGTTTCTTTGTAACTCATTTGCATATACTTCATCCAATTCGTGCCAAAGGTCGTCACTCGTCACCATTGGCGTCTCGTTCTCTCCTTCATAACTTTGTAATTGTTATTTTAGAATCATGTTTGCTTTTTCTGCCTCCATTATCCTTGCCCTCTCTCTCTTACCTTTACCATCCACTGCCGCCTCAAATTTATCCACTTCTCTTCCATGAACATGGAAACGCATCAAGAAACATCATTGAAGATCAAATCCCAAAGATTCTCACACATTTGCACTTGTTTGCACATCTTTTCACTTCCAGGCATGGCATTATAAAAAAATCTCTGCATAATTCCAATGTAAAAAAAAAGAGCAAAAAAAACCCCAACAATTAAATAATCACACAAAGTGTGTCACTTCGGTGGGTATCATCTTGGGAAGGTCTACCAGAAACAGTAAGTTGTTGGTTTCTCCCAGAAATAACAAATGACCAATAAATGCAGAATCAACACAATTGCAGAAAGATGCCGAACGAACGACGGACTTTGCAGAAAATGGGACACGGACATCGTGTTAGATATGCCAGGTGTAGCTGGCCCCCTGAGCTAGATTGTAGAAGGTTCTGCAACATGGCCTGTTCTCTCTATAACCTTTTGTCGCATTCCTACATATATGTTACATTTCATTATTCTTTGTCTGATAGAGGAAGGAAAGGATAGGAGGGGAGGTGTTTGGGGGGGGGGGCGGTGGTCATGGAGAGAGAGAGGAATAAAGGATGGGTTGTTATGGAGACGGGGGCAGTTTAAAGTCGGGCCAATGTCCCTTATCCTGCCCACAGTGCATGACCGATTACTGAGTCAATCAGTAATTAAGTAGCTTCATTGCGCCCATGAGGTCAGATCCAGTCCTCTATGAGCGGGGCAATTTCTGCTCCATCTAATGCCAGGTGATGCTTGCAGCCTATTGCCACTTATAAATGACTGGTTGTTAATTCCTTGTGTACCGATTAACCAAGATCCGAGTCCTTCGTTCACATGAGTACAGTTGCTGTCGTATAAAGCTTTGATCAGTGATATGGTGGCCAATCAGCCTTTCCTGCTCTGCATTTGCAAGGTGAGCTTGCATGGCAAGATAATCAATAGATTAGGTAATGAATGGAGGCTGGAGGTAAATGGTACATACACCATCTGCACCGTGGGTTAAGGCCTGCACACATCTACAAATTCAACCAAAAAAGTGGATTGGTGACCAGACTGTGCGTCATGTCGTACTTTTAAAACGTTTCAGGCCTCATCGAGCACTTCATCGATTGAATGAATGCAGCACTGGTCGTTATTTTTTTTCTTTTTCTCAACCAATATAATCAGAAATCATTCGCGTTTAATGTGCATTCAGTAGTTAGAGGTTCATCAAGCGTTGCACGTAGCAGCAATCACATGATAGATGCGATCATGTGACATGCAGTCATGATCATGTGACTTTAAGATAAAGATCGCTTCCTAATCCATGCCTATGTCCATGGATGTCATGCCAATCATTAGAAATGCACTGGAACGATTTATTGAATAAATCATGACAATTTTGTCAAATCCTGTTGGTATTGAGACGGGTCACTATGTGAATACTGGCCTTTACCTGCTAAGCAAAGGCTAGGTGCATATGTCACATCGACCGTAGCATTAGTTGAAGTTCAGCCAATTATAGCCGGATCGTCAGTAGCGGCACCATTTTCAGGCTTGTCTCAATATTCCACTCAGTCGTGGTGGGTATGCAATCAATGGAAACAAGTGCACGATGGGAGCCCAAAGACACCTGATTATTGGTTGTGGATGTCCAATGTTGTGCGATGGCTGTGTTTAACAATTCAATGCCGACCTGTATACCATGATGTAGTATCGTCGTCTGCATCTTTCTGCACTCCGCTGACTTACGGTGTGTGACAAAGTGGTGTGATTTTGTTTTTTTGAATGGACTCGCTGTGCCATTCCATGCCATGCCTTTGTTTGCTTAGTGTACGTGCTATCACCGTGCCATGCTGTAGCATAATGCTTGGAGACGAATAATGTTGTGCTGTGTCACACCGTGCCATGTTGTACCACTGCTGCATGACAGATTTTTGTTGTTGTTGTTCTTTTGCTGTTGTAGCATAAAAAAATTACTTCCATCAGATTTCAAAGCCATTGACAAGTTGTGTTTTTCTTACGTTGTTGATAATCGCCGGTCTTCGATAAACCGAGAAAAACCAGGGTATCACCAAGTGTGGCCAAACGTTGGCCAGAAAAGCAGCGCGGCTTTGCGAATGGTGAGGGTGCTGTTGGAAAATGGTTTGGGCTACATCGTCATCAATCACCCAATTTATCACCAAGGAAGCAGCCAGCACTTGGGTACGTAACAAACCTCAGTGGAAACAAATGTGTACTAGCCTAGGCGAAGGTGTCGTCAAATTACAAAGGCGTTCTGGTTTGTAGCACAAGCATACTCTCCCCTACTTGCTCCAGATACTGAAAACCTGGCACATTTAGTGCCGAGTCTTTTGCCAAATTGACCGTCAAAAAAAAAAATCTATTGTGTGACCAGTAACGAAGCGTGGCACGGTAGCGTATTGACCATGCCATCTTTCCCTCCAGCTTCTCAGAGCAAACAGATGGTTTATCAAGCAAAGATAACCTGGGTACTGCCAGCAGTACAATCATTATAACGTCTCCGAGTGGCAAATAGAGCCACAGTGAGTCTTAAACATAAATAGATGAGATATGGTTTCCCACAGTATTCATAGAGCAGTCACCTGATCTGCCATTACACGGTTCTCACAATGCAACTCCACGCACTCGATCTCCTCGTGCTGCTCGCAACGTTTTTTTTGTTGCCTTGCCTTTTTGGATGGTGGGAAGAACGTAAGCATAACGGGAAGAATGACGAGGACATGGAGAATAGTTGAGAGGCCCGCTGCCAAGTAGCACCGGAACATCGTGTAAGTCAGGTTTGAAGGCACGAGGGCAAGCGGGAGCACGGCTATCGTGAAGCACAACAAGCTCTGGACGACAGGTGCACCCTGCAGCTCCAATGCCAACTGAGTCCACCGCGTCCTTGTGAGCTCCCGCCCGCTCACAAAGGCGAATGCAATGGTTGAACAGTGGCCCGCAGCATAACTCAGGGCAAAATTGAGGCACAGGACAGAAACATAGTCCAGATCTACACCCCAGAGAGTTAAGTAGCCGATGGTTCCAAATTCAACCGAGGCAACACATACAATGACCCATGCATTGCCAAGAGGCTCTACAACCACCAGGGCTGAGAGAACAAGCAGGAAAACGAAACTTACGCAAGGAATTGCGAGAGCGCCAGAAAGCGACGCCGCACATCGGTCTACAAATATAAACGATGGGCTATAAGCAATGAAATGAAGGTCTGTCGAAACCGAAAGAAGACGGAGTGTTTCCAAGAGTGCCTGCAGCGACGAGGCATTGCTTCTGTTGGTCGTTCGAGCTGCTAAGAAGATCCGCGAGGCCTTGATCTCTGGGCTAGGGCGAGCAGAATGATTCAGCACGAGATCGTCAGCAAATCGTGCATAGTCTGGCGCGTGGAGGAAGGGACCCAATAACGACCGTAGAAAATGCTCTTTTGAGACGTTCACCGAGTCATTATGATGATCCAGAAAAAGAGTGAACTCTTCAAGCCACGAGAGACGAACAAAGCCCCCCGTGATGTCCCCGATTTCAGCACGCACGCTCGCGTTCCAGTACGCCAGCGGTTCATAAACATACAAACCAATGATCGGCGTCAAGGAGCCAAAGAAGGTCTGGTGTACTGCACGGTACCGAAGTGTTTGTGACTTTACAGGTAGCAAAACGGACAAGTCGCAGGGCAACTCTGTCTGCAGGCAACCCATCATGGCAAAAGAGACGTAGATGAGATAAAGCAAAACCATAAATGGTCTTACGTACGTATTGGTTACCCACTTGGCCACAAATTCCCGCAGAAACCACACAAGTACATGAAAGTTATGCACATCACTGGTACTGGCACCCGGTGTGTGCCGGTTGTTATCATGATGATGGTAGAAGCGCAATGTCGGGTAGCACCATCCTGAGGGTGGTGCTTCAGTATCCTCACCCTCATGTATCGATGGCACCACTTTGACACAATACAAACCATGATAGGCCTTTCTCTCCAGGTACCCAGAAAAGACGAGGCAGGATCCGAAAAAGCAAAGCAGGTAGAGGTAGTTGAACACGACGGCTAGGCAGACGGCACGGCTGAACACCTTGATAACACCGAGGTTAGAGAAGGGGCTGGCAGCCAGGCCAAACGTGACCAGGTAAGTGAGGGTAGTGAGGGTGTACGTAACGAGTGCATCGGCATACACGGTCGAGAGGCGTTCTCGCACAGGTTCCTCCTCCTTGGTCTTGCGCCAGGCCCAGAGCATCTCAAACATGCCGTGTATGCCATGTCCTGCTCGGGTACACGGAAACAACAACAGTAAATATATAACAAACGTTATATATCCGTGGCTTTCTTTTTAAAAGTCGAATAATTACAAAAACCACATAGAAACTGGATGGGAGGTTCACGCACGCAAACGTCATCTTGAGTCACAGGGTTAAAACTCATTCCTGTTCATTTCACGTGCCTCTAACACAACCAGGCACCGCACTCTCCCTGCTCAGAGCAGTCTGGGTATTCCCCTTTTCAATTATAGATAACTATATGCACATACAACCTATAATGCCACTTCATCGTGGCTTTTCATCTTCCAACTCAGCCTGGATCTCTCAGTACAGCCAGCAAGACCAAATAGTTTCCTTGGTCATCTACCTCGATAATTTCCTAACCATACAGTAACTAGAAATACTCCAAACATTATATCCAGTTATCTATTCCATAGTCGGCCTCAGTTGCCGCTCGGATCCATCGTGTAGATTCATTACAATTCAGTACAGCGTATAATAGATGACTAGATTGAGTGGCCACATCTCTTCGCAGGGATCACTTTGTTTGGTGAACTCGTGCGAGCACTCAGCTCAAAAGAAGGGGATGCCGGGTTGGAATCCCCAGATACCATGTGACGATCCGTCTGTTGTTTCGCAACCTCTTTGTGATCATCGTAGAGGTGTGTTTCGTCTCCTCATGTAGTTGTCGTACGCGCCATATTTGTGCAAGCTCCTCCGAGAGCCGGACAACCACTGGAAATTAAAAGGAGTACAATATTTTCCACGCATGTTCTGAGGCCTAGTCATGGCCTGAGGTTGCGTTATAAGAGACCGAGGTAAGACCACACACGTGTGGTGAGTCAAATGACAAGCCTTTGAAGCGCCATATGTGTGTGGTCTTGCACTCATTTACCAGTTAGGCCGGCGTTGCTGATCGTGAGTGAGGCACGAGGTCTTCGAGGTCTTCATGAAGACATCCCATGGTAGGCTAGACCTTCATGTGCCCTTCTTGCAAAACCTCTTTTTAGGTAACTCCTCTTATCTGATCACCTGCCTTATTGGAAGCCAGGCCGAAGTGGGTGCACAAGACTGATGACCTAATGACCAAATATTCAGCATTTTCCTAAATTATGATTGGCGGTTCGATTTTAAATGCATAATACACAGGTGGTTGTATAAGACGGGTGACTGGATAGGCCAATGACCCCGTCGAGCTTGTGATGTGTATAGATCGACAAAAGAGGTCTTAAAGCCAGAACGCCATTGACTACTTTTGAGATGGACGTGGACGTGAACAGACAGACACCTTAGCAGGTCCAGCTCACCAATGACGATGAAGGGAAGACCAACGAGGGTCGAGTTGAACCTTCCTGCGCTGAGATTTAGTATCCCAGCCGTGGTGAGGGACGACAGCACGAAGGTCAGCAGACCCAGGAGACCAAGCCACGGCTTGGTGCGCACGGGGTCACGCATCGAGCAGCACAGCACGAGGGCGATGGTAAGCACGGCGGCGCACGCCGCCAGGTAGGGCACACTCAAGCTCCCCGAGAGCTCGAGGTCCTGGCGCAGGGAGGACGACGTGAGTGGGTACAAGCGAAGACCCGGCTCGCGGAGACCCTCGACCGTGCGGCAGAACGCCTCCTCCCAAGCGTCGGCCGCGAGGTTTTCGGCCGTCTCGCCGGAGCGCAGCGGGTAGGTGATGCGCACGGCGCGCGCAGAGCGGACGCGACCCTGGGAATCCAGGGACAAGCCGCCCAGTCGAGCACCGAGGAAGAGGGCGTGGGAGCTCGGGGACGTGCTGAGTGTGGACCGCCGATCTCCCACGACCTTCGACGGCGCCGAAACGTCTGCGTCGACTTCTTCCTTCAGCATGTCGATCGCCGGGTCCTGCGCGCAACGTCCGTTCGCGCCGTTCTGCGCGCACACGCGTCTGTACGTGTAGTTGAAGCCGTGCACGGGCACGCGCATGTCCACCACGGCGCTGTGCACGCGGAGCACGGCGCGCGCCACCGCGGTCCCCAGCACGCCCCGGTCAGACCGAGACGGAGGACCCTGCGCTCTTCCCCTTCCAGAGACCGCCGTCGCCACCAGGCGACCGTAACGACCGGGGACGTGCGGACCGTCGAATAAGAGCGCTGCGGGGGTCGCCGAACGGTTGTCCGGGAAGATGGAGCGAGCGAAGCCGCGTTCTAGGCGCGCCAGGCTGTGTTCGGGGGCGAACAGGGACTCTGGCGCGTCTTCGAGCTCATAGCGGCTCAAACTGGAGCCCAGGAGAGCCGACAGGAGCACCGGGGTGGCCAAGAAGAAAACGGGGTGTTTGCTCACGAACAGGCCCAGGCGGCGCAGGCAACCCCGGAGCCCGGCCCGCACCGCCTGCCGCAGCATCCTCTAGGCGCCGGGAGCCGCAGCTCCGCTCGGCGGCGCTAGCGGCATTCCCGGGGAGGGGTCTCCGGCCGGCTTGCTGCTCCTATCGTCGTGAATAGTCCGTCCGGTTCGGACTTCACATTTGTGACTACATCGGATCCTTCTGCCTTGATACCGGCCATCCCGGCTCTGGACTGGAGCATGAGCGGCGCTTCACTGTGTGCGGGTCCTCCCTAGCCAACCCCCCTCTCCTCCCTCCATGTTCGCTTCTTCACTTCATTTTCATCTGACCCTCATCTCCGCTCACTCTCATACACTTTCATATTCCCTCATTTACACGTATTCACTCGTGTTACCTCGCATTCACAAAAACACCCGTTTAACCTCGTATTCGCACACGTCACCCGGCCCATAAACATGTCATGTGTGCACATTCACTGCCTTGTACACTCATTCTCACATTTACACGTATTCACTCATCTTCACATATTTACTCGTGTAACCTCATATTCACAAATACATTCGTATAGCCACACATTCTCTCATATACCCTCATTTCCACATATATACTCATATACACTCATATACACTCCTACAACCCTTTGTTCACATATACATGCATATACACTCCTACAACCCTGTGTTCACAAATACACTCCGATAACCTTGTGTTCACATGTACACTCATGTACACTCATTCTCACATTTACCTTTATTCCCTCATCTTCACATATTTACTCGTGTAACCTCATATTCACAAATACATTCGTATAGCCACACATTCTCTCATATACCCTCATTTCCACATATATACTCATATACACTCCTACAACCCTGTGTTCACAAATACACTCCGATAACCTTGTGTTCACATGTACACTCATGTACACTCATTCTCACATTTACCTTTATTCCCTCATCTTCACATATTTACATGTGAAACCTCATATTCACAAATACATTCGTATAGCCACACATTCTCTCATATACCCTCATTTCCACATATACACTCATATACACTCATATACACTCCTACAACCCTGTGTTCACATTTACACTCATATACACTCCTACAACCCTGTGTTCACATATACACTCATATACACTCCTACAACCCTGTGTTCACATATACACTCCCACAACCCTGTGTTCACATATACTCTCATATACACTCCTACAACCCTGTGTTCACATGCATACTCATATACACTCCCACAACCTTGTGTTCACAAATACACTCCGATAACCTTGTGTTCACATGTACACTCATGTACACTCATTCTCACATTTACCTTTATTCCCTCATCTTCACATATTTACTCGTGCAACCTCATATTCACAAATACATTCGTATTGCCACACATTCTCTCATATACTCTCATTTCCACATATACACTCAGATACACTCATATACACTCCTACAACCCTGTGTTCACATATACACTCATATACACTCCTACAACCCTGTGTTCACATTTACACTCATATACACTCCTTTAACTTTGTATTCACATATACACTCCTTTAACTTTGTCTTCACAAATACACTCATATAGCTTTGTATTCACATATACACTCATAGAACTTTGTATTCACATAGATACTCCAATAACCTTGTATTCACATATATACTCCAATAACCTTGAATTCACAGATATACTCATATAACTTTGTATTCATATATACACTCCTTTAACTTTGTATTCACATCTTCTCTCATATAACTTTGTATTCACATATATACTCCAATAACTTTGTATTCACATATACACTCCTTTAACTTTGTATTCACATATACACTCATATAACCTTGTATTCACATATACACTTCAATAACCTTGTATTCACATCTTCTCTCATATAACTTTGTATTCACATCTTCTCTCATATAACCTTGTATTCACATCTTCTCTCATATAACTTTGTATTCACATCTTCTCTCATATAACTTTGTATTCACATATACACTCCAATAACCTTGAATTCACATATACACTCATATAACTTTGTATTCACATATATACTCCAATAACCTTGTATTCACATATATACTCCAATAACCTTGAATTCACATATACACTCATATAACCTTGTATTCACATATACACTTCAATAAACTTGTATTCACATATGCACTCATATAACTTTGTATTCACATATATACTCCAATAACCTTGTATTCACATATATACTCCAATAACCTTGTATTCACATATACACTCCAATAACCTTGAATTCATATATACACTCATATAACTTTGTATTCACATATATACTCCAATAACCTTGTATTCACATATACACTCCAATAACCTTGAATTCACATATACACTCCTTTAACTTTGTATTCACATATACACTCATATAACTTTGTATTCACATATACACTCATACAACTTTGTATTCACATATACACTCATTCATATAACGTTGTATTCACTAATACAATCATATAACTTTGTATTCACATATACACTCATTCATATAATGTTGTATTCACATATACACTCATATAACTTTGTATTCACATATACACTCATATAACCTTGTATTCACATATACACTCCTTTAACCTTGTGTTCACATATACACTCACATAACCTTGTATTCACATATACACTCCAATAACCATGTATTCACATATTCACTCGTATAACCTTGTATTCACATATACACTCATATTGTTACGGATTTGGAAACCTTGTGCACACAAACAGCCATAGTCCTCGTAGTTCAGTTATTTCGATAAGTATGTGTTTATAGTTAGAATCCATCCCTTCTGTCTTATGGGAATTTCGTGTGTGTGCTACGAGTTATTTTGTAGTCAGGTTTATTACATCCTCATCAACATCAACATCAACAACAACAAAAACAACGACACCACCCTCACTCGACCCGGTCGTCATTACGCACGTGTTCGGGACCACGGACGTGAGCGGAGGTTTAGTCATCTCAGGGCTGGCTCGCCTTAGCCAGATGGAGTGTTCGGCCCGACCAATGAAGGGCCGCCACGAGTCGCCTGACAACTGACCGTCCAATCAGGAGGCGAGTGGCGAGGAAAAGAAACCCCTCCCACCGCAAGAAGAGGGGTGTGGTGGTCAGGACGAGTGTGTTCTGCAGGATCGTGGCGATTGCCGAGCGGTCTGTCGTCGTGGCTGAGTGGTTGTCAACGAGGGCTCTGCAGACGGTCGTGGTCGTGGTTGGAGCAGTCTGCGGTCCTTTGGAGGGCAAGTCTGGTGACTGAGCAGCCAGGGTCGTGGGCCGTAGACTTCGAGTCCACCGTGGTGGTTCGAGTCGGTGTGACCGCACGAGGCGCGACAGGTACCCCGGCCCAGCTCTACCGAACTAAACCCATGGGGTCCATTTCGTGTGTGCGTGCGTGCGTGCGTGTGTGCGTGCGTGCGTGCGTGCGTGCGTGCGTGCGTGTGTGTGTGTGTGTGTGCGTGCGCGTGTGCGTGTCCGTGGGCCCCGTCTTTCAGTAGGATTGTTAAGTGCTTTTGCTCATTGTACATTGCCTGCCTTTTATTCGTGATAACTCTGCTCTGTGTCCCCCTCCCCGATTATTGTTATAAATAAACCCCTGTTAAATGTACCAGCTCGTTTTCTGTGCTTCTCTCCATTGGCCTAGCATGGTGTGTATTAAGAATTAGTAAGGCCGTTCGTGCCGTAGGTTGTTCATTTCGTCCGGCGCGGCTTTGGTAACTTCCGCTCGGTTACGCTGGATCCGGTCCGGTGATAGCGACTCGATCGGACAAAGTCGGTCGAGGGTGTGGTTTTCCCCGGTAGTTGGACGACGTGGGTATTTAGGTATATTGAAATTTGGCAATTAACCCTACCCCACGCCGTCAAAATATTGGCGACCACGGTCCGCTAAGGGACCCGTGAACTCTCGGACTTATCCGAGAGTCGTGACCTAAATTCCGAGTGCTCGGTGGGAGATGACTCCACTGCTCCACCTAGTTGTCATTTATCGCCACCGAACCCCGGCCCACAACAATATAACCTTGTATTCACATATATACTCCTTTAACCTTGCATTCACATATACACTCATATAACCTTGTATTCACATATACACTCATATAACTTTGTATTCACATATACACTCCAATAACCTTGTATTCACATATACACTCTTATAACTTTGTATTCACATATACACTTGCAAAACCTTATATTCACATATACACTCATATAACCTCGTGTTCACATCTACACTCATATGGGACATTTTCACAAAAGTGGGTCAGGTAACGGTAAAGACTGTCCGAGAATTTTTATCAAGCATATATTGCCCAGTCAGTGCAGAGGCCTTATGGTGATCCTGCGTTGCTGACATCATTTGACATTTTTCTAGGCCTTATAAGGGGTTCAAGCACTATTTCGAGAATATCAAAGAAAGTTGATTTTTGAGTTTGTTCTTTACCGTTACCTGACCCGCTTTTGTGAAAATGTCCCATATAACCTTGTGTTCACATCCACACTCATATAACCATGTATTCACATATACACTTATATAACCTTGTATTCACATTACAATCATATAACCTTGTATTCACATACACACTCATATAACCTTGTGTTCACATCTACACTCATATAACCTTGTATTCACATATACACTCATATAACCTTGTATTCACATATACACCCCTATAAACTTGTATTCACATATACACTTGTCTTCAGCAGCCAGGAAAAAAAAAGACAAACAAAACAAGCAGTCATGGACTGGTACTTACGAAATCGTCAACTTGACCTCTGACCTTGTCTAATAAAAGCTGTCTCTGGAGAAGGTAGTGACGCAAACCAGAAGTTTCTATGATGATTCTGTACCAAACCATCAAAAATTGTAACGTCAACCGAAGCAAAAATCTCCATTTCTCCATGCAATTATTTTATATTATTTTATCGGTCACAAAACCGTAATACTCGGCCATCCACCAACAATCTTTACATAATCCGAAGGCTCACCGAGTCAGGCATACGACGATAACCTTTATTGGGATAAAAAATGACTTTTAAACACCATCTTTATCGAAAACACCGTCAGCGCACACACGCAAAACCTTAACGTGACTCAACGACGCGTCTGCTCAAGCGCACTGCATCATGGGACGACCCGTGACGCGTCGAGTGAAATATTTTTTATACAATCTTAAAACGTCTCCAAAACATCTGATTTTTACCAGAATTTCGACAACCGAGTTTTAAGCGTCCTAAGCGATCGCAAAAACCGAAGACAAAATTAAAATCGAAGTTAAAACGAACTCGTAACGTAGAGCGAAGCAAAATACTCCATTTCTCCACGTGAATTTACGGAATTATGTTTGACCTCACTGTGACCTTGACCTTTGACCGATTTTGACCAAAATCTAATCAGCGCCAGCCATCACCCTCCTGAATCACGTGGTGTAATTTGACATTGGTAGCTTCTTCCATTCTCGATTTATCATGTTTTGGATGTTGACCTCACTGTGACCTTGACCTTTGACCGATTTTGACCAAAATATAATCAGCGCCAGCCATCACCCACCCTCCTGAATCACGTGGTGTAATTTGACATTGGTAGCTTCTTCCGTTCTCGAGTTATCGTGCCTACAAACAAACACACAAACAGAGGACGGAAGTCATCAATATACTTACGAAAGCTTTAGATTTCGTAAGTAACAAAACACAAAGGACCATTTACGGCCCTGAAGATGCCAAGCTGTGTGATCACCTGCTGCTGCACTCGTCCACAAATGTTGACTTGTTGTGTTCTCCCCTCAAGTCACAGGTCCTGGGCCATGAGTAATGTAAATATTAGAAATGTATACATTTCTAACCCACCTGTTTTTTTTGTTTAGTTAAAATTCCGGAAATTTAGCATAAGGATGTCCGTATGAGTCTGCTAGTTTCGATAGACAACGCACTAGGTTTGTTATTTTTGGGACATGTATTTGAAATGTCCCACTCAGGGATCTGTCGGTAAAACGTACTCGGGGAAACTACACCGACATGCCACACAAATGTTAACGACTCGGGTCGAGTCTAGCAAAAGGGAGGGGGTAGTGTTGCGGTTCTGGGAACTGCATCCGTCAAAAGCAATAGCAACCATCATACAGCGGTTCCAAGACAATTATTCTATTAATATACATTTAGATAGTCCCTTCCCTTTTGTCTAGCAGGACAACGGGACAGTGCGTTCTGTAAACTTCATAGCTAGGTCTGATTAAATCTCTGCACTTGTTCCTATTCTTTTTTTCTTCTCTTATTCCTGAGGTAAATCCCAGCTACGTGCACCATTCGCTGTGAGATGGGTGCTAAGCGAAGGCCAAGCAGGCATTACGCTGGACAACCCTCTGCAGACATAGCCTGCCAAACGCACGTGCAGTAGTCATTTCCCACCACTGGACAGAAGGCACACCCATCACGATGCCCACGCTGCACACAACACGTACCGAGGAGATGGAAGAAACGGCACCCTAAAAGCTGACAACTTGCAAAGCACATTTGGCCATGCCCTTTCCAACCCATTTCCAAAATGCCCATTTAATAATTATATCTATGTTCATCTTCAACTCAACCCCACATGCAATAATTATATCCAATCATTTCCCTCAATTCCCCGACACAGATCAGGGCTGGTACCATGCATCCCACTGCTGCTGATAACCGCGAACACCATGCTCGATGGCAGGCGGACCCACGCGCTAGCCACGTGCTTAATGGCGACTCGCGCGTGGCCATGATACCTTATCATCGTGAAGAACGAGGCACGAATAACACACCTCTTTGGTCGGGTCTGCGTATGGAGTTACAATAACATCTTGCCATCGGTCTTCGCTCACCACGACGGCAACAAATGTCTCCCGCGGATGCAGACATCCTCCCGCACCTCCGCCTTGTTGCAGCTGCCATCAGGCAGAGGCATGCTGTGCGGCCGGATCGCTCGGGCTGCGTGGCACACCATGGAGTAGGCACATTGGCCAGCGCCAACCACGGGTCGCCGGGGCATGGTATGGAGTTCAGTGCAAGGCAATTCATGTCACAGTGCTTGGAGCGAGACACTTCCGCAGCTTGGAACCATCTGGCCGGAAGTGAAGTGGAGCCACTTCCGGTCATGGCGGCTGGCCCATGTGCTGGCAGGGGCCCAACCAGAGCGCCCAATTCAGGTGACGACACATCGGTTTGGGTCATTGCCCCGCCCCGCACCACCGGATTTATAAAAGGACGGGTCACGGGGTGGCGTGGGGAAGAGTAGTCGTCGTTCGAGAGTCGTCGTCGTTCCTGGTGTGTCGTTCCAGAGTGGTCGTCGTTCCTGCTCGTCGTTCCTGGTGTGTTGTTCCTGCCCATCGTTCCTTTCCTCATTCCTGGCGGCTCGTTCTGTCTGGCTTGGGATCGACAACCTTCCCATTCGCCTGCTGGCTCCGCCCTTCTTTACCAATTTGTCTGCTGGCTCCGCCTCTCTTTCCACCCATTGGCTTTTGGCTTCACCCAAGTCCCTACCTTCACGCCCAACGGTCGTGTCTCATTCTCTGGACCAATGCCAGCTGCATGAAGTTCCACGGAGCAAGAGACGATGCGCCAGCGGTCAGGGAGGTATCGTCCAGCGGAGCCCCCCCAAAACGTATTGGTGGTGCAATCGGACAATCGTGCAAGGTATTGAGAGACCGTTAGCCTTATCTCCTCTCCTTTTTCTCTTCATCAACTCCTCTTCATCGAGGTGTGTGTGTGTGTGTGTGTGTGTGTGTGTGTGTGTGTGTGCGTGCGTGCGTGCGTGCGTGCGTGCGTGCGTGCGTGCGTGCGTGCGTGCGTGCGTGCGTGCGTGCGTGCGTGCGTGCGTGCATGCGTGTCCTGGCGCCTGTCCTCGTTTAAGTTAAGATTGTGCCATAATTATATCGGGATAACTCTGCTCTGTATCTGCTTTTGCAAGTTACTTGTATATTGCCGCACCTCTCACATTTCTTCCTATTCCTGTTACAGACAACAATAAAAGCTATATTCACAGTGCCACATATCTTTCCTCACCTGCTTGTTAATAAATCCCTTTGTAGAAATGTTCCCAGCTCGTTTTCGTCTTTTCTTTTATTGATCCAGCATAGTCCGTATCCTAACTTAGCCGGGACTTTGTTCCCTACGATCCATTCCTTTTAGCCGGTATGTTCTTGGCAGTGTCGCTCGGCTGCATCCAATCCGGTAAAGTGATCCGGTCCAGCAAAGTGATCCGGTTCAGACAAGGCGTACCTAGGGCGTGTTCCCCAGTAATTTTATCACGTGATTAATTAGGTAACTCAGTAAACCCATAGACGGGAGGACCCTAGGTCACGCGGTTGAGTTATTGGTGTTCACGATTGGTTAGCGACCTGCCGCGTCACGGATTATCCGTGTGCGACAGCCTGCAATTCCGGGGAGTCTGGTGGGAACCCTAGATAGCTTCCACCCTTGGTGGTCTTCTCACCCGACCCCCGGCCCGCAACAATATATATGTCTATATATATATATATATATATATATATATATATATATATATATATATATATATATATATATATATATATATATATATATATATATATATATATATATATATAATTTGTGGGGGTCCATGGAAGAATCTAATAGGGAATATAGCATTGTGTAGAATTGCTTGGTCCGTGGATGAGTTTGAGGCATCTAAATGTAATAAGTAGGGAACCTGTGAGCTTAAGTGTTAAGTGTCATCACATGAGGGGTGGTGCGGTGTTAATTAGCCTAGGGAGTAAGAATAAGTTCCCAGTATGTGATTGCCCTCTGTGATTTTTCCTTATGTGTTATATTTCAAGATTTGCAATCAAGGTGGGGAACCCGTCCCTGGAACCACAACAAATGGGCAGAAAGCCCCGCCTTCAAAGGTTGACAACAAGTGAAGTCACACCTCCGAGGGACGATTGATGGGCATGACGTCAGAAGGTAGCCGAGCAGAAGCCCCGCCTTCTCGGGTTTGGTGCGAGCATGCCATGCCCTGGAGGCAAAGGCTATATAGGCTTGATAAAAGAGGAAGGTTGGGTTGACACATGGTGAGAGGCTTTCGATTACTGTATAGGACGATATATCGGCGTGATCGAAGTCAAAGGAAGGGAGGTTGCACATTTTCAGAGGAAGAAGGAGTTGGTTTGCGCATTTTGTGGAGAGCTCTGATCAGAGTGAGGGTACGAGGTGCATTGTTTTTTTGAGAGGCGAGAGCGAACGTTGAGCACATGCCGAGGAGGACGACACTGTCATCAAATTTGTGTTGGGGCGATTTGGCTCACGTGGTGAAGTATAATGCTGGCCTTTTGCTTTTGGTCGGGTCGATGAGGATGATTGGAGCACACGAAGCCGTTACACTGGGGCTTTGAGCCTTGGTGTGGAGTGCCGCTCGCGGATTGCCTGGCGCGCATTCGTCCCGCCATGACGGAAGCGCCTCGATTCCATTTCCACAAGGATCAGCTCTGGGCCAAACTAAGGAAAGGAATAGTTTGGAGGGAAGGTTTTTCTTTTCATTTTGTGCCCCCTTTGTCTGTATTTGAGTCTGTCTGTGAGGTGCCTTGACTGTGGGATTTATTATTTTATTATTATTGTCATTACTTTCTGAATCATTGTCCGTTGTAAATATTCATTTATTTTCAATAAATGCATTCCTTTTGTGGAAGAAAAATAATTATATTCACTTGTTGAATTGTGCTGGTACTTATAAATTTAAAGTGGAAGCTCTGTGAGCCATTTTAGATGACAATCCTTATCTGGAATGCAAGATATACCTTCGGCTGCCCCGATGACCCAGTGCTTGGGGTTTCTGTGCATGCTCACCGAACATTCTGGGGCAGATTACATCATGTTCTACCCTTTGATATGCAGTTATGTGCATCAACCCTTTCATATACCTTTGTATTAAGTTTGGCTTCATATTCTCACCTTCATTCTATCGTCAACCGTCACCCTAATTTTCACCCAATCTCTTCCTTATTCAAACTCATCGTCATCCTCACCCTTCCTTTTAATTTTCATACTTCATCCTCATTGTCAGCTTCGCACAAATCTATGCAAATATATCCTCAAGCTTGCTGTCATTCCTCACCCTCATATTATACCTACTTCTATTATATGCAGTCATGTGCTCATCTCTATTCTTTAATCACACTTCCTCACCCTCATATCCAATTTATCCTCACCTTCACCTTTTTCTTCAGCCTTATTATTTTCCTCATTGTCAGCTTCATTGACCTTTATCTTCACCCTTGATTTCACCTTTCTCATCACCTTTACTGTTATCTTTGCCATCGCCATCTTCACCTGCATGTTACACTTATCCCAAAATCTACCCATTCTCAAAACCTTCACTCTTACTATAAGAGTCAGTCATTGTGCGCCGGTATGAGTGGAAAATCTGTATCCTTTGCAGCTGTTGTTGTTGTTGTTGAAGCAGTCTCCTGGTAGGGGAATGCACTGGGTAGTTTGCCATTGCCTTCCCAGCATGTTCCCATGCCTTGGTGAAATTCAAACTTGCTGCCCTAACTATAACTTAGGAGGCCTCCAGAAATTATGCAATCAGCAATGCAGATTCATGATCGGATCTTGGCACAGCCTGAATTCAATAGATATAGATTGGCATCTTCATCTTCAGCTTAACCCTCATCGATTCTCACGTATCCACGTTCTCCTCCTCAGCCCCTCACTCATCCTCAACATTACAAGGAATTACAAGGAAATTATGCACAGGAGGAGGCCGGCCATTCGGCCCATCATTCCTGCGCAACACCAATCCCAGATTTAATAAATCCGTCAATACCCCTTCCCTTCATACGAGGCCTTTTGGCTGCGACACTGGTTCTCATTTTGCCAACCTCAGAAGGATGACAGGCTGAGTCAACCCTCTGGTGTTAATTCAGTGGGATCAGGGCTTGAACTCAGGATCTCGGATCCCAAGCCACCACCCTTACCGCAAAGCCAACACCAGGTTAACACCTTCATTGTCACCTTCACCTTCACCATCATGCTGACCACAATCCTTGCCTGCATTTTTCCCACCTTTTGCTCATTAATGAATCAAAGCTCCATTGTCGGCCTAGGCAAACCTTTGTAGAACTCTCTGATGAATGTGGTACTCCCCATTTACCCCTTTCATGTTCCTTCAAGCCCCTCATTATTAATTTCTAATTCCCTCCTTCCACTCCATTTCCTCCTAACACTCACCCCCTCTCTCCTAAATCACTCCATGCTCTCCCTTCCATTTCATCATCCTCTTTCTACTCCACTCCCTTCAATCCCCCAATGCTTCTCTATTCATCCTCACCCCCTCCCTTGCACCTCACCCCTCCCTTCCACCTCGCTCCATCCTTCCACCTCGCTCCATCCTTCCACCTCGCTCCATCCTTCCAACTCGCTCCATCCTTCCACCTCACCCCTCCCTTCTACCTCACCCCTCCCTTCTACCTCACCCCTCCCTTCTACCTCACCCCTCCCTTCCACCTCGCTCCCTCCCTTCCACCTTGCTCTGCCTTCCACCTCACCCCCTCCCTTCCACCTTGCTCCCCCTTCCACTTCATCCCTCTCTTACACCTTGTTCCCCCTTCCACTTCACCCCTCTCTTCCACCTTGCTCCCCTTCTACTTCACCCCTCTCTTCCACCTTGCTCCCCCTTCCACTTCACCCCTCTCTTCCACCTTGCTCCCCCTTCCACTTCACCCCTCTCTTCCACCTTGCTCCCCCTTCCACTTCACCCCTCTCTTCCACCTTGCGCCCGCTTCCACTTCACCCGTCCCTTTCACCTCGCTCCCCCTTCCACCTCACAACATCCCTTCCACCTCTGCTCCTCTCTTCCGCTTCACCTCCTCCCTTCCACCTCACCCCCTCCCTTCGAGCTCGCTACCCCTTCCACCTCACCCCTCCCTTCCACCTCGCTACCCCTCCCACCTCACCCCTCCCTTCCACCTCACCCCTTCCCTTCCACCTCACCCCTTCCCTTCCACCTCACCCCTTCCCTTCCACCTCACCCCTTCCCTTCCACCTCGCTACCCCTTCCACCTCACCCCCTCCCTTCCACCTCACCCCCTCCCTTCCACCTCACCCCTCCCTTCCACCTCACCCCTTCCCTTCCACCTCGCTACCCCTTCCACCTCACCCCATCCCTTTCCCCTCACCCCTCCCTTCCACCTCACCCCTCCCTTCCACCTCACCCCTCCCTTCCACCTCACCCCTTCCCTTCCACCTCGCTACCCCTTCCACCTCACCCCCATCCCTTTCCCCTCACCCCCTCCCTTCCACCTCACCCCTCTCTTCCACCTCACCCCCTCCCTTCCACCTCACCTCCCTCCCTTCCACCTCGCTCCCCCTTCTACTATCCTTCTTCACCCCACTATCCACCCTACCTTACCCCTCCTTCCACTTCTCTACCTTCCATCACCTCCTTCCTCTCTGACACCTCAACAGTCGAGCTAAGCGAAACTGGGTGATTATTCGGTAACGTCGTGTTTTCTTGTCCACGTGTTTATAGTGCTAATTTGTCGGAGTAAAATAGTTCTGACAAATTTATTTTTGACTGGAGAACAATAAAATACAATTTTAACATTGAAACAGCAGCAGACTGCCACACAGATATCATAATAATTATTTCTCACACAACTTAAGTCACCTGTGTGGGTCAAAATGGCATGTCCCAGACGTTTACCATAAAAATGTATCTGTACATATGACGCAGAAATGGTCTGCACAGCGCATCAAAACGTTTCCTGCCGTCCACATATGGTTAACACTTAACGGCTCTGGCACAACAACAATGTTTACATTAAAAAAATTAATTTCAATTCAAATTTCTGTCTTAAAAATTGCTGTCCCGCGTTTTCCGGTCATCTACGTCACGCTGCTCCAGCCCGCCAAATGGAAATCAAGGGAAGCCACGTGTGTGACCACGTGGTACCTAAGCGTTCAAGGCAGCGCCATTTTTGTTTACAGGAGGCTGTGCAGGCAAAAGGTCAGAGTGGGCTTTCATCAATTTGCTGCGTTCTTCTTCAGTTCAGGTTTTGTACACGTTTTTTGTCATCTACGAACATCTCAAGTATTGAACAAAATAACTTTGGTTCCGTAATTTCAACATGTAAACGATATATTTAGCTGTCATACATGCACTGGAACTGCTACACGGTGGTTCAAAATAGTGTATAAGCCTAAATTCGCCTTTGACACACTTAGCGCGTCATCTACGTCACGGTCATCTACGTCACATATTTGTGTGACGGAGATGACGTGTTTGTTACGTAGATGAGTTTTGTATGATGAAGTCGCTCTTTACACTTGGAAAATGCGATATTAAATATTCCTGGAATTCTGTAGCAGCCGTACGAACATACCTCTATAAATAGTAAATATATTAATACAATTTTAGTAACACAAGACTAAAGGTATTTATCGTATGGATTGATTTGATCAAAGTAAATTCATTTTCCTTTTTGACTATTATATACGTGCCTTTCATTTTCAGGAATGGCGCTCTCCGCCGCAGAAAGGGCTAAGCGATGTACAGGGAAAGGAAGAAGATGGATGGGGAATCAAAAGAAGCTTTTCTGCAGAATTATGTCCCTGTGGCAGATCGTACTCAAAGAGAACAGCGACAAATAAGGAGAGGCTGGCGAAAAAAACAGAAGACCCTGCTTATGTCCAGAAAGGCGTTCACTGAGACACAGGAACAGTTATAGAACCCGCTCCCACCCCTGAAGCTGGACCTGCAGGAAGACATAATAATCGGCCCCGACAGCATGGTCAGGGAAGAAGAGGAGTGCGGTCGAGAGCATTTCGTAATATAGCTCACTTGAAATATAAATTTGCAAAGGAGAGTAGAAAGGTAGAGTGTTCAGGCCCTGTCACACCTTGACGATTTAGCCAACGTGCCTGACGTATGCAAAATTGGGCTAAAACGCCGGCACACGTCGAATACGTTTTGGGTAAGTTTGTATACATTAAGAGCACGCTGAAAAACACTGCCATATGTCGTAGTACGCTGGCTTTCATCGTTGTACTTTGCGGTTGTCCTCAAATTTTAGCATGCTTGAAATTTTACGACGTATGCCAGTGTATGACTCACACGTTCCGCTACGCTGGCCATAAGTTGTAGGCACGTTATGCGATCGTTGACACACGTCGACACACGTTACTTGTAAGTTACTCATAAGTCGAAACACGTCGAGGTAATGATTAGCGTACCCGAAACTTATTTATAACCTATGAGTAACGTGCTTTGAAGCTATGTGTAATGTACTTCCAACACATATTGACGTATGTAGACGTATTTGATTGACGTCTTCCGGACGACCACAGAACTTACTGAACGTGTTTCTAATTTACAGCTACCGTATAATGGCGTATTGGCAGCGTAAAAAAAAAAACAATGATTTCTGATATTTCGCCACGTGCCGTTACGTCACGTCCGATTGCCTCTTCAGTTTGCTCATGTCTTATTCTTAGTTCCTCCTCTGTCAATATTTTCTGTTTGAGGATATTGTCACGTCGACGTTGAAACTTAAAAGCAAATGTCCAAATAGATTTTAAAATTCGTGATTAACTTAAAAAAAACAACAACAACAACTTCAGATATTTCGTCACGTGCCTTCACGGAGCCAAGGAGAAAAAAAAAGTGCCTTGACTGAGAAAATAAGTTTCGGGTATGCTAAAGATTACCTTGACGTGTTTTGACTTATGAGTAACTTACAAGGAACTTGTGTCAACGATCGCATATCGTGCCTACAACTTATTCCCAGCGTAGCGGAACGTGTGAGCCATACGGCGAGTACGTCGTAAAATTTTCAGCATGCTTGAAATTTCACGACGTACTAAACGTACCACGAAATATGACAGTGTACTTCATCGTTTTTCAGCGTGCTCTTAACGTATACACAACTTACCCATGCCGTATTCGACGTGTGCCAGCGTTTTAGACACATTTTTCATAGGTCAGCATACGCTGGCTAAATCATCAATGTGTGACTGCGTGGTTGACACTTCCAATTTTCAGGCGGTTATGATTTAAATCGGCGTGCGGCAGGTTTTTAACAGGCTACGCCACGAGTTCATCAGCGATACGTGCAGCGCGCTATGCCTAAGTTAAACTATCGTTGGGCATAGGTTGTGAACGCCAACAACAGGCAAAGCATTCGTTAGTATAAGTTAACTATAAGACAACGAAGCGTTCTGTGCCCGTTACTAATATGTTATGCATACAGACCAACACGTTATGAATACGACCAAAACTTTAAAAAATAACATCAAAATTTCAGCGTACGCCAACGTTTTACATACATTTTTATACGTTGCCATTGCTAGCTAAATCGTCAAGGTGTGACAGCGCCTTTACAGGAAAAGGTACATCCGAGAAAAAGCCAGAAAATCTAATCTGAGTAATTCTCCACCCACTCAAACCGCGAAACAGTTGAGAGGCGTCGAAAATCGGGAATAACCGTTTTTTTCTGGCCAATGAGGGAGGATCGGATCTTGTACGAGTACGACAAGATGGTGACACTCATCCCCGAGCCAAGCAGTGTGGGAAGTCGCCATGTGCAGATAGAGAGGCTCTACTGGGAAGCTATATGCGATCAATTAGACCTCTGAAAATGTTTCATTAAACGGCTCTTGATGATGTTTTCTCTCACTAGTACACGTGGTAATAAAATATATATACAAATGGCTCCCTGATCTTTGTTTGTCTATATGATTGCATAATAATCGTCATCTACGTCACGGCATGTCATCTACGTCACAGCCGATATTTCAATAAATATATTAATTACTAGTGGTTTATATCTAACAAGGTGAAGTCAGAAGAAACAAGTCATACGCCTTTAACTCGGTGAAGGTCAATCTCTGATGATCCTTTGTAATATCACAGTCATGATTGAAAGCTTTCATTTTAATGTGCTATCAGGCCAATAGCAGTGGTGCCTATTCAGTGTGGCTGTAGAAACCAATCTTAAATGAATAGGATCAATTTTTACTTTGCATTTCCTTTAATGAAACATACTGTATGTAATCATTTGCCTGTGATTTAATCTCAAAGTAGATAATTAGTTTGCATATTGGAACCCGAGAAGACCTACTTCTCTGTTGTGACGTAGATGACATTGCCACAAACCACTTCGTGAGAAAAGTGTAAAAAATCAAAAACGTTTATTAATTAAATGTGTTCCTTGATGCAGGCACAACAACTAACCCCTAATTTTGCTAACGCAACCCCAAATTACCGAAAACTTCATGGTTTGTAAAGCAGCATTGGCTTTTATGAAAACTCGCCGTTACCAAATATTGACCCAACTATAAACTCCCTCCCTCATACCACACTCTCACCCCTCCCCCGACCCCCGACTCCAATTGATTGAATGAGTCTCCATGTCTGTCTCGCTCGACCTACGATCATTGGCGTTGCCTCGACGACCATTTAGCCATTCTTGCCTTCGTGATGTTTCGGTGGGCATCGTTACAGGGAATCCCATCTTCACACCGCGTGAAGCTAAAGTCAATATTCGGATTTCATCCACGGTACCGACACAACAGCCTGCCATTTTCTAAAGGCACCCTTTGATCTTTAACGTCCATTTTTTGTAAATGCAAACACAAGGGAATAGAGATGGCATCTCCTCCCAAAGGATGTCAGTTAATGGAACAGAAGAAAGAAATTTCAAATCTTCCAACTTTTACTTTTCATTTACTGACATTTCCTCTGTAAATGAGCAGCAAAGTTTGTAATCCAAAGCACCCTGTGCATCATAATCAGTAACTGCCCTTTGTGCTTGTCTTGTGTTCTGTGAATAAACGTCTAAAAGAGCAAAGTGGTGATGAACTGGTCCTTTAAGGGAGTCAAATCGAACAACGATCTTCTGGAATCGAACCAGAATAGTGAAACTTATCCTTCAATGTCCCCTGTTGTTCGATCTTCACGTCATGGTACACTATTCTTTTTACTTTCCAGTCGAGCTAAATTATCTTTTTCTCATTTACAAATCTCCTTTGGGCTTCATGCTGTTAGTCCACCGATTGTATACACTCCGATTCATCGATTAGTGTGAACTCGATGAACAGATAACTCTCATGGATGGGTGTATGCAATGTTACTCAGTCGGCCATTTTGTGTGAATGCCTTATTGTTCGATAAACAGCCATCCTCCTCCTGGGTTCCATAAATCATAACCAGTTTAGGATTAACCACTAACCCTTTCTTATGCAAACCACATTTCTAAGTTGGCCTCCAAAGCAAGTCGACGATTGGGCATCTTCCATCCTGCAAAGAACTTCCTTGGCACACCTGTATTCCTATCTACCTACAAGGCTTTCATCCGCAGCTTTATGGAGTACTGCTTTCCCCTCTGGGCTGTCACACCTGCCTCGCATCTTGCTCAGCTTGACGCCGTGGAAACCAAGACCTTCAAGATCATTGGAGTCTCCCGCGATGAAGTCAAGTAGATGGTCCTATCACTTCCACATCACAGACAGGTCGGTGGTCTCTGTCTTCTCCCAGCTCCTTTCTGGTCTTGCACCCTCTGCTCTCTCCATGCTTTGTCCCTCCCATGTTTCTGCAGGGCACATGGGGTCCAACATCACTCCCCTTCTGGAGAAACTACATAAATCCAGGATTACTGCTCCCCTCTACTTATTCATTCCTCTTTTTTCCCCCTGCCTGTGGAAACAAGTCCTACATTCTTTTCAACCTCATTCTTTCCTACAGAACTTCAAGACAGCTGTTCACCACCATCTCAGATGGTCGTGGAGAACCCCCATCCAAAACCATGATCTTTTATACCTTTGTTAACCCCTTCCCCTCTCACACCCCAAACCCAACTCCTTCCAAATTTCCAGTTTTTCCTTCTGAGAATTTGCTTCTGTATCCATTTTGTCCACCACATGCATCCTCCCCTCGCCCTCATTCCTTCCCCACATCCCTTCTTTGTCCAAGTCGCCCTCTATTTTGTCCTTCAACCCTGCTGTTGGTGTATCCCCCCTCTTTCTGCCATTCCTTTTGTTCTGTTTCATCCTGAACTGTTCAGTGTTCAAGCTCTTCCACGAGCCTCAACTTTGTTTTAAGAACAGGCCTCCAAGGGGCTTGAAACTCCATTATGCATTCGTCTGAATAGTCTGTTTGGGAAGGCAGTCACACACATTTGAAAATCGATCACTTATAGTGCTGAACCCTCGATTGATGGTATACGAGTTTCTGGTCGTCGTCATTGCCCTCGGAAGGATGCTTGGTCATTGGCTTTACCTGGCGGATCTGATCTCCTATGCAGTAGGAGGTGAAAGCTACAAACAAGTAGATTTATTATTTATAATCTCCATTGACTGCCTCGTAGAGAACTTTAATGAGCAAGACAGTGACACGAGAGGAAACAATGGAGAGGAATACATCACGTGCATCATGACAATGGGATACGTTGGACAAATTAACACTCTGGAGGATATAAACCCGAGGTCTCAGCATCACGAAGCAATGGCTCAGATACTCATTATCAAACGGGAAATCCAGAAAATGTTTTGGACTTAGGAGGGATAAATAGGTTTGGAATTTCTAAATGAAACAAAATTTATTTCACATTAATTATCTGCCTCCATGCAGAATAAGGTGAAAATAATCATTGTGTCAGGTATGGCCACACATACTGTACATGATATATACATGATGACATTGGTGTTCCAACAATTGCTTATAGGGAAAAGTGGAAAGAGATTCATTGCATAAGTCGTTAACTATGAAAAGCAACACAATTGCCCCCAGCTTACTGGCAACTCTAGTTCCAATTTTGGCTTGGTTTACTGCTTGTGTGTTTATACTAGCGGGGTGTGCATACACATTGTAAGCAATAATGAACCATGCTCCCCCATTTTCTTGGGTCGCTGACCTGCATTTTTTTTTCATTTATTTATTTTCATTATTTTATATGCCTGGTGTTGGCTTAATGGTTAGGGTGGTGGACTTGGGATCCGAGGATCCTGAATTCAAATCCCCCTTGGCTGTTGAATTAATACCAGGTGGGGTTGACTCTGCCTGTCATCCTTCTGAGGTCAGCAAAATGAGTGCCAGCTTGCTGGTATCCTGTGTCGGAGTGGGGACCTGTCCAGGATTGTGCCCAATAGCCACGGAGAATGCTTAGGCAGCACCAACGCTCTGCACAGAGCATGGTCCCAATGGATGGATGGATTTATTTGTATTTTCATTTACAGATGCTTTCCAAAGGTTCTATGATATTTTTCCCCCAGTGTATCGGCATCAATGTCCGTCAGCATGTAAAATTACCATGCTTACCTATTGTCTTGGGTCGCTCACCTGCATTTTTTTCATTTATTTTCATTTATTTTTTTCATTTATTTACATTTTCATTTACAGATGCTTTCTGACAGTTCTGTGACTTTTTCCGGTGTATCGGCTTTGATGTCCATCGGCAAGCAAAATTTCAGCGTTCTACGTCAGCCGCAAGGTACCAAACATCAATATATCAATATCAGTCAGTGAGTTAGTGGTTGGAAAGAGAGAGAAAGAGAAAGAGAAAGAGAAAGAGAAAGAGAAAGAGAAAGAGAAAGAGAAAGAGAAAGAGAAAGAGAAAGAGAAAGAGAAAGAGAAAGAGAAAGAGAAAGAGAAAGAGAAAGAGAAAGAGAAAGAGAAAGAGAAAGAGAAAGAGAGAGAGAGAGAGACGGGGAGAGAGAGAGAGAGAGACGGGGAGAGAGAGAGAGAGAGAGAGAGATAGAGAGACAGAGAGACAGAGAGACAGAGAGACAGAGAGACAGAGAGACAGAGAGAGATTTGATTTGATTTTTATTTTTTTTTTAAATATACGGATCTGGAAACCATTTGCATACAAACATACAGATGTCCCAAAAGTCAGTTATCCCATTAAGTACATGTGAGACAGGTCCCTTCCTTTTGTCTCATGGGAGAATCAAAGGCATGCGTTGCAATTTCATTTTAGGTAGGTTATATGTTCAAACCACATATCCTGCAACACCACATCTAGCGGACCATCCAGCCTGCTACTGAGCAAGCGCTTCGCTCGCTCAACCCGAAAACCCGCCCAGGAAGGGCATGCCGTGGACACCTGTTCAATCGAGGCGGACGGTTACGTGTGCTTCACCGAAACCCCGCCCAGGAAGGGCATACCGTGGAACCCTGTCCAATCAAGGCGGACAGTGAGTGTGCTTCACGGAGCTCCGCCTCGTACGAAGGCTCTTTTGTTCCCTTTCATGGGTATTTAAGAGAGGGGCACGTCTGAAGAAAAAGGAGAAGTGCGAGAGCTGTGTGGATCCAACGAGAATGAGAGGAGACTTCGTCACCTGCCCGACATCATCGCCACCGCCAAGAATACAAGTCGGTTGCGCGCCGTCTCCCTGGCGTTCCACGGTCCCGTCCGTGACCCTGATTTATGCCCGGGGACTCTGTCTGTCTGTTCCATGCGGGTTCCTCCACGGGCACGAGCCCCCGAGCCGGACCACCAATGACAGGTGCCACACCACGGAGCACCCCCTCCCTTCAGCATGCAGGTACCCCGCCGAACTGCGACACCCAGTTCGTCTTTCCTTCTCCGGCTGCGGGGGTCTTCAATAAAGCATCTGTGTGTGTGTCTGAGTGTGTTCGGCCCGTCTTTAAGTCGAACTGTATAAGTGTTTTTATTTGATCATTGTAAATATTTCTTGTATATTCGCGATGAGTCTTGCCCTGTGTCTTTTCTTTATTGTAAATAAATTATTATTAGAAATGTTCCCAGTTCGTTTTCGTCTTTTCCTTCTTCTGCAGAAGAAGGGAGATTAGAAAGAATGGAAAATCTCTGAAGAACGAACCAGACTGCTCACAGCCACCGTGAAAACTCCTCTCCACCGAACTCTCCGCTGAGGATGGCGTCGTAACTTTTATGGACCTCCCTCAGCGGGGAGGGGCCTTGGTGAAACTGACGTCACTGTTCGCCCCGATTGGACGGGGCTTCCATGGGTCTGCCATTTCTGGGCAGGGTTTCGGCCATACCGTGAAGCCCGCCCACTCCACACGTGCGGACTCACCCAAAAAGGTACTTCACCAAGATTTTGCCTCGAAACAGCGAGTCGCCGGTTGGGCGGGTGAAGCGCTTGTTCAGTGGTATTGTCAGTTTGTTTGTTGGATGGTCTTCGATGGTTTGTTGGATGGTCTTAGATGGTAAAGATTTAATAACCCAACTAAAAGAAGTCACAACGCACGTTTTGATTCTCCCACTAGACAAAAGGAAAGGGATCTGACTACACATATACTTAACGGGATAACTGACTTTTGGGACCTGTATGTTGAATGCAAATGGTTTCCAGATCCGTAACAATATATATTATATATATCCATGGTATAAGCTTACTAACCTATTCTTGCAACACACATTGCATGAGATCTATTAGTCCCAGATGACTGCAGATAGGATAACCGGCTTAACACTTGAAGATGCAGAGCATGCTGGTGAGACTGCAGCAGAATGGCGATATTCGACTTCCACAGAGACTTTAAAACAAAGCAAACCGAGGCTCAAGCACCCTTGCATGTGTGCGATGGTAAGGCTAACTTGTAATATGTTATTTTAGGCACGCGTGTGCCGTGGCTGGACGCTTCATGCGACTTGTTTGCATTCCGTGGAACACTATTTTTATCTCCTGCAGGCGCAGAGCACAACACCAGGTGTGTTTGAGCTCCACTTACCAGGCCGAGGTTTTCCATCCGGAGTTCTTTCCAAACTAAGTGAAATCCTTGGGTTTGCAAGTTCAGAACTTTGCTCATTGACGTGCACACACAGTTACACCTGGAGCATCAAAGTGCCAGAAACGGCAAGAAATCGATGGCGAATACGATTGAAGAGTTTTCGTGCGATGGTGCGTAAAGGTTGTCGTCGGAGCTGGAGCTGGATCATGCACGCAGTGGTTGGAGAGAGTGGTTGGAGAGCGATCCAAGCAGGAAAATGGAAGGTGCGAGGAAAAATGGTCGTTTGGCCCGTCGCACCCGTGCTGTGACGTAATCGACGACGGTTACGACTCGCGAAAGTAAAACAGATTACAGAGAGGAGTTGTCATCGAGCAGACAAGGCAATGTGGGATTTGTCCAAAGTATAAATGAGTTATACCAGCTGTCAGTCCAAAGTAGTGATGTTACCAATCTGTCTGGGTAGGAAACTTGTCGGATTGTAGACGAAGAAATCAGACTGTGGAGTCTGACACCGAGATAACAAACCCATACCTGCCAACCATTTTTGAAGGAAAAGTGGAAGGCTGGTGTCGCACGCGTCCCTAGGGGGGTCCGGGGGCATGCCCTCCCCCCGGGAAATTTTCAAAAAAAATGAAGCAAAATGGTGCAATCTCCTGCATTTTGAGACCACAGTTAGCTGAGGGGGAGTGAGGGCAGTGCATGGAGAGTGAGGAGAAAACATGGAATTCAACATATTTTTAGAGTGAAAAAGAGAAAACTTAACATGGTTGATCGACTCACCAATCTTTATTTTTCAACGACATCATGATCTTCAGTCACGTTTCCATAAATTACTCACTGTCAAAACTCCACATGTATGTGCCCATACATGTACACAAGAGTTTACATAAACTCGCTGATACATCTTTACGAATGAAATGACTGGCCACAAAACTACTTATTTTTTTCAAATAACAATTTCCAAATGCGGTATGTCTGACTAATAAAATCGGTATGTGTTGGGAGCTATAGAAAATCGGTAGGCAACCGCGCGAATCGGTAGGGTTGGAAGGTACGCAAACCGACACTCACAAACAACACCAGCTTTCAACCGTTCCGTTTGGTAGAAATAGCTCAAATCTTCAATCGAAAAATTAAAAATGTTCCTTTTCTTTATTTATTTTTTTTCAAATATTCTCATGTCACCTTGATGGCACAAATGGTGACTTTCAATTTCAAAACACAAAGCCACGATGAATCATGTTCTAGTTATCTGTCGTTTACACCTGGTACATGTCTGTGAGAGGATAATTAAACATATTAGAGACATGAAAGAGGCCATATATTTATAACTAGCATATACAACCCTTCGCTTCTCTGATGGGAATATTAAGGTGGTGGGGGTAGAAAGAAGGACAGGAGGGAAGGGAGGAAGAGGTGAGGGAGGGGAGGGAGAGAGGAAGAAGGGTCGGAGAGAGGCAGAGGGGTGGGAGATAGAGGGATGGGGGTGGGAGGGAGAGTGGTGAGAAAGAGAGATAGGGAGAGGGGTGGGAGAGGGAGGGATGGGGTGGGAGAGAGAGGGATGGGATGGGATGGGGTGGGGAGAGAGAGAGAGATATATAGGGGGAGTGGTGAGGGATAGGGATAGGGGTGGGAGAGAGAGGGATAGGGGTGGCAGACATAGGGATAGGGGTGGGAGAGATAGGGATAGGGGTGGGAGAGAGAGAGGGATAGGGGTAGGAGAGAGAGAGGGAAAGGGGTGGGAGAGAGAGAGGGATAGGGGTGGGAGAGAGAGAGAGAGGGATAGGGGTAGGAGGGAGAGATAGGGGTGGGAGAGATAGGGGTGGGAGAGATAGGGGTGTGAGAGATAGAGATAGAGGAGGGAATTCTGGCATATGTGACGCCCAGTTTATCATCCATCCCATGAAGGGCACATACATTGATGAATCACCCTGCCTGTAAAACACCGGGATGACAGTTTATAGCTGGGTCGGGATCCAAGCCCAGGCTAGACAGCTTAGAGCAAGTGTGTGTGCCTCTCGGCTATCCTGCCAAGCTGCAAACGAAGTTTCTTCTCTTTTTTTAATTTGAATTTATCCAACAAAATAGTTGATAAGGAACGGTTGGCTTGGCAAGCGATTGCTAATCCATCGCATTAAACATATACACCTCCTGGAGATGCCCAAAAATATCAAATCTGTCTGAATTAGACAAATTAACACTTTTTAGGAGTCAGAATTGCTGCTAAGTTCAATTCTGGAGCTTAAATTTTGTAATATGGCTTAGTTTAAGAGATTCTCGAGGTTATGGCATGTCTGGAAATTAAATATAGCAATGAATGCTGGTGGTGTCTCCAAGCATTTATAAGCATTGCAAAGTACCCAGCGATTCGTAGCTCTGATTAGATGCGTCCCCCCCCCCCCATATTTCTGCCGTGCTCTGCAGAAATATGGGGTGGGGGGGACATATCTCAGACAGAGCAAGGGGGGTGGAGACAGGAGATGAGATGGTAGAAGACAGAAAGACCACCGACCTGCCTGCGGTGAGAGAGTGAGAGACCCAAAGACTCAGACTCATCACGGGAGATACCAATGATCCCAAATGCCTTGGTTTGCACAGCGTGAAGCCAAGAAAGGTGAGAGGCAGGAGCACTTGCCCAGACGGGAGAGCAGTACACCATCAGGCTGCAGCCAAAAGCTTTGTATGTGGTCAGGAGCTCAGGTGGGCCGAGGAAGGACTTTGCACAACAGAGGATTCCCAGTCGGCGACTGGCTTTGGAGACGAGGATTGAAATGTGGCTTTCCCAAGAAAGGTCATGGCAGATAGTGAGACCCAGAAGCTTGAAAGAAAGGACTTCTTCAAGAGGACTGTTGAGAAAGTGGATGGGGGTGGGGTGGGGGGTTCTAAATGGTCCTTTCGGAGAGACATAGTAAGAGTGTGAGATTTCTCCAGATTGAAAGACATGTTCCACTTGTTGGACCAGTTTATGATTTTTATCCAGATCTACAGTGAGCGAAGAAGCTGCTGCTTGCCGGTCTGAGGGATGACCGATGGTACGGCAGAGGGTGGAGTCATCAGCAAAGAGATACAGAGGATTTTCCAGAGAGTCGGAGAGATCATTGATGAAAATCAGAAAAAGAACAGGGCCCAGAACGTGATCTTGAGGAACTCCAGCCTGGACAGGAAGAGGGGATGAAAGAACTTCATTTAGGGCCACACGTTGCCTGCGACAGGGGAGGAAGTCTGCGTACCATGAGTGGACATGTCCTTGAATACCATAGGAAGAGAGTTTGGTGAGCAGGGCAGGGTGCCAGACCGTGTCAAAAGCACGTGATATGTCCAGGGATATGGCTCGAATTTAATGTCTGCCTTTGAGGACCTCCATCCAATGTTGGGAGAGTAGAAGCAGCATATCCAGGGTAGAGTGACCTGGTCTGAAACCAAATTGATGATCGGAAATCAAGCCATTGGAGAAGAGGAAGGATTTAATGTCTGAAGCGATGATGGATTCCATAACCTTGCTGATGATTGGGAGAAGGCTGATTGGTCTGTCGTTGCAGGGATCTGTTTTTGCACCTTCTTATGCAGGCAGTAATGTTTGCTGATTTCCAAGCAGATGGCAGATGACCTTGAGCAAATGAGAGGGTGAATCGAACAGAGAGAGGGTGAGCAAGAGCAGAAGAGCAGGTTTTTAGGACACGTGGGCTGATGCCGTCTGGACCGGTTGCAGAATCTGAGTCGATGTTTGACAGCAAGCTCTCCACCTTGTCAGGAGAAAAGGACACAGAGTCCAGGGACAGTTGGGTGCGACTGGGTAAGGTGGGTAGAGAAAGCGATGGGTTTTGGACACAAGATTTAGTTGCAAACACCGAGTTTAGGCATTCAGCCTTTTCACGTGTGTTATCAGCAGTGCGGCCATTTGAGGTAAGGGAGGGGATGGAGGGGGAACATCCACCAGAAACAGATTTGATTAGATGCCACCAGAATTTTGAGGAGGGAGAGAGGTTTGAAAGTTGAGACTTGAGCTTGGAAAGATGTTGTTTTCTGGCTCTCCTGAGGGTAGATACACACTTGTTCCGAGCTTTATGGAAGGAACTGAGATTGCCCTCAGTTGGGTTTGCTTTCCATGAGGCAAAGGCAAGTTGTTTCAGGACAACTGCCTCGCCACAAGCTTCAGTGAACCAAGGGCGCGAGGAAGGCTAGGACAACTGAAGACGAGAGGGGATAAATCTGTGCATGAGGGAGAGCAAGTTTCTTTGAAAGAATTCCCAGGATGAGTTGATGTTGGAGAAAGTAGTGATAGGAGACCAGTCCATAAGTTTGATGGCTGCCTGGAGACCCTGCCAGTCGGCTTGAGTGAAATGCCAGACTCAACGGCGGTGAGATGGTTGTCTGGTAATATCCAGAGAGATGTTCACTTTGACAAGGACGTGGTCAGAAGACCCGATTGGAGCAGAGGAAGAACAGCAGATATTGTCAGGGAAATTTGTCAAAATCAGATCCAGAAGAGATGGAGTACCATTAGTTGAGATCCGGGTAGGGAAGTTGACCAATTGAGTCAGTCCCAATGAGTTGCAGAAAGCTTTTGCTGAAGTGCCACGACAGGTGAGAGAGGTACCCACACCTAGCCAACTGGCATGATGACAACTGAAGTCGCCACATATGAGGAAGAGAGAGTTGGGATGAGAAGATAGAAGATGGTCCATGTTTTCGGTAGTGTGGTGTAGATGGAGTCATCACTGTTAGGTGGACGATACAGTACACATATAAACATGAGGTGGGAGCGGAGGGAAGCCGTAGCCAGAGGTATTTCTGAGCGTGTGGGGGAGTGAGGGCAGTGCATAGAGAGTGAGGAATAAAGTCTTTGATGAAGAGAGCAACCCCTCCACCAGTACGAGGCTCAGGTCTGTCATACCGGAGGAGGGAGTAACCAGTGAGAGATACTTGGGAGTCAGACACGTCTTGGGGGAGGAAAGTTTCTGTTAGGCAGATTATGTCTGGTTTGTCAGTGGCAACCTGTATGGAAAGATCTGAAAGGTTTGAGCGAAGCCCCTGGATATTTGAGGGCCACACTGTTAATGAAGAGGGAGGGGAGGAGGCTTTGGGTGTAGGGGTGGGAGGGGAGGGGGAGTGTAGGACAAGGGACGAGGGGGGGGAGGTAAGGAGGGTTGTTGAAAGAGTGTGGGGGATTGCAGAATAGCTCGGGGAAAGGCCAGATGAGGAGGAGAAAAGGCCCTGTGGTGCTTGGGGGGAGCGGGGACAAGAGAGGGGGAAGAAGGCAGTTGAGGATTTGAGGAGGTGGAGTGAAGAGATGGAGGTGAGACGGCAGTTGAAGGAAGCAGCTTTGTGCATGACGGGGGGAGAAACTTTGAGAAGGATGAGTGAGGGGGGTGAATGATGGGAGAAAGGTGAGGGGGGAGTGTTTGAGAGAGGTGAGAGGGAGGCTTGGAGGGAGAAGAGTGTGATGGTTGCTTTGAGAGTGAGGGGTGAGAGGAGTGAGTTGGCACTGAAGTTGGAAAAAAAGAATGGTTGATGGAAAGCGAACATTTATAGCAAACTGGGTTTTTTAAAGTTTTAGGTCAGAGATGCGATTAAACACATTTCTTGATGGATGCAATAAAGGCAAATTCAGAGAATGGAGAGAAGAAACGCTGTAACAGTTGGATTTTTTCGGCAAGGTATGAAGGAAAGGTTGAATTGAGAGCCGTCTGTTTAAATAGTAGAAGAGTAGTGCATTGTGATACAGTAAAGAGTACCACACGTGTGAAAGAGGAAGATGAAGCATTATAAGAGATCGTTTTTATTATTATTATTATTATTATTATTATTATTGTTTGAGAGAGTTTTCATCAGATTAGGTCATGGAAGTGTTGCAGAAAAAATTGTGAGGTGAATGGTGAAATTGGATCGATAAACGCAGGGGGTGTAAACAGATCACGTGGTTATTGGAGAAGCACGTGGCTATAGGAGGTGTATCATCAAAAGTGAAATTATTTATTTTCAATCGGATTGCGTAACGTTTGGAAAAAGGAAGGTTGAAGTAAAATCGTGGAAGTGTGTGGTGAATTTGGAACGGTAAACACAGTGTGAAGCTGCTGGGTCGATGAAAAGTACCAGGAAGAGTAGAGAGAGACACGTGATTACAGGAGGTGTCGAGATCGAAAGGAGACAAGGAAGATTATTATTTTTTGATGTATTTTTGAAGAACAGGTAAGATTCGGGAATGGAAGGTTGTAGATCGGAAGAGACCGTGAAGGTCATGGCGAGAGAGGGTCAGCTCAGTCGAATAAAGATGGTGTGCCGGCAGGAGGAAGAAGAAGAGGAGGATGCAGAATAAGAAGAAAAATCGAGACTTGTGTGTGCAAGGAGAAAGGTAGTTTTTTATTTTATTATTTAAGACAAGAAATAGAGTGTTTAGTTGGGAGGGATGGGGGCGTTGGGAAAGTGGGGAAGATAGAAATTGAAGGTAATGGGGAGAAAATACAAATAAACACGATCATACACCGAGGGGGAGATGGATAGGCCTCAAGCACTCGGTAAGACAAGTTCGACGAAAACTCACAAGACAAGGTCACGACGAAAACTATAAAGGTTTTTAAAGACTGGCAAGGATAGCCTGGAGGAATGTGTATTTCCCTTTGAGTTGTCTGCCCGAGGTTCGAATCCCGATGCAGATGTAAATTGTCATCTTGGCGTTTCACATGCAGGGTGATTCGTCATGTGTGGCACGTCCCTCGGAATGGATGTTAAACTCGGCGTCTCGTCTGTCGGAATTAGTTGGTGGAAGTTAAAGATCCCACAATGTCCTTGGTGAAGAGTAGGCGAGCTATCGCCGGCAGCATGGCCAAATCTAATTGCCTGTCCTAACCTACAGATGGTGTTGTATCAGTGGCACAGTATGCGCTCACTTCTGAGCCAATGATGCTATTCAGAGCCACATGCTGAAAACGAAAGAAGAAGAAGAATAGAAGAAGAGGTTGAAGAGGAAGAAGAAGAGGAAGAAAAAGAGGAAGAAGAAGAAGTTTTCTGCTGTCTGTGTTTGAAAACACGGTGGAAAAATTATATAATTAATAACGTTGAATGTGAAATAAACAGCTCCAAGTGATGCTTGTTTTATGGTCATAAATCCTGAACACAAACTCAGGTTACAGTTCTTGAATGGCGGAAAAATTGCACCTGAGGTGTGTTCCATGACCAATCAGCTAGCCGGTGCTTGCTAAGCCAGCCGTTCCTGATCAGCCGTTTCGTCGGAGTGCTTAAGCCGCTTGGCGAGCGCTCTACAAGCTAATCGTTAATGGAACACACAGCTGATACATTAAAGAGGTGGAGTTAGTGATGTTTGTATTGGATTTCGGAAGAACTAATGGCGGTGAAAGCACTTCCAGTTCCAGCTGTGAAGCCTTGATCCCTGCTGAGGGATGTGGGGTTTTTTTGGCGGTTTCATGAGGGATCCAGCACGGCTCCAGGTGAGGGATCCAGCACGGCTCCGGGTGAGGGATCCAGCACGGCTCCAGGTGAGGGATCCAGCACGGCTCCGGGTGAGGGATCCAGCACGGCTCCGGGTGAGGGATCCAGCACGGCTCCGGGTGAGGGATCCAGCACGGCTCCAGGTGAGGGATCCAGCACGACTCCGGGTGAGGGATCCAGCACGGCTCCGGGTGAGGGTGTCGGTGAAGGTGATTGGCATCGAGTGAGTAGTGAAGCGACAAGATCTCGTACTTTATCAAGCTCGGCACCCAGCTCTCTCACGGGGTGGGACAAGCTGCCTTGGTTGATCGAACGTCGGACAAAAGGGTCTGATTGTGGGATAGAAAGAGAGGGTATGGGTTAGGGGTGTGTGTGTGTGTGTGTGTGTGTGTGTGTGTGTGTGTGTGTGTGTGTGTGTGTGTGTGTGTGTGTGTGTGTGTGTGTGTGTGTGTGTGTGTGTGTGTGTGTGTGTGTGTGTGTGTGTGCCAATGACTAGTAGTCAGGTTTCTCATCCCTTGTAAATGATGTGTAAATTCATGATTTACTAGCCTCATTTCGTACAAATTACATGTATCCAATTATCCAGCAGTAATTGCTAAAGAGTGCGTGCCGGTATTGAAGGGTGCGCAGCACGGGCACGTCGTTCATCGGCAATCGTCACATCGTGGCATAAAAGGAATATTTCAGATCTAAAATTGTGTGGTTAGATAAGCACATCCACATCCACAACGACATCCACATCCACAACGACATCCACATCCACAACGACATCCACATCCACAACGACATCCACATCCACAACGACATCCACATCCACAACGACATCCACAGCCACATCCACAGCCACAGCCACAGCCACAGCCACATCCACATCCACAATCACGGCCACATCCACATCCACATCCATATCTAGAACCACAACGACATTCACATCCACAGCCACAACCACATCCACAACCACAACCGCACCCTACCGTATGCACCCATTAGCACATAAGGTGATGACCAAAACGATGTGAGGTCTCATCACCTGCATATTGTCGTCACGTGATGCCCTCTCTTGGGCGAGTACCTATAACACCTGGCACACGATACTTGCAGAGTCATCGATGAAGATGACTCGGTGGTCGAAACAGCAGGTCATAGCTTTGGCTGCTGAGTAGCCAGCCATACTACTCGGTGGTGTATTACTTTTACATGTGGATATTCCCAACAAGGAGAAATTTATTTTTACAATCAGGCGTGTTGGTGAGCCCACAATGTGGGGGGAAAACAGGGGTGGGGTAGGGGCTGAGAGGCATCATGAACAAGGACATTGCAGCAAATGTTGTGTGTGTAGTGAAAGCACCAAAAGTGTGATGGTACGGTCTGACTATGGCGATATTGCCGGTGTAATTAATATGGTGGGACTGGCATTGTGGTTCCAGAGGAAGAGCTCCTGCGTGGTCTTGATGCATTGAAATATTATCCTAACAGAGCTTTGGTGAAAATGACCCACCAGGGGTGAGCGAAGTGAGGATTAACAGTGCAAGTTCCTGGCTGTGCAGCTTGTGCTCCGTGAGCAGAACCTCCAACATGTCGACCACCCCGGGCAGGAAGGAGCCCAAAGACTCCGCTCGACACTCTGCGAAGAGCAAGAGAAACAGTTTAAAGCTGTGCTGCACATATCGTAAGATGCTTAACGGTAAACCGGAAATGCAGGCTTTGAGCATAGCTTTCAAATGTTTCTGTCCTCATGGTAGAAAATCTAACATGATAGCTCAGCTGTCCAGTCTGGTTTCGATTCCCGAACCGACATTTAAACCATCACCTCGGTGTTTCGTATCTCGGTGTTGCATGGAGTCTCTGTCTCTGACATACCATACCTTTCACAGAGCATCGGTGCCTGCGAAGCAGCTTCCTGAGCAAGGGTGATGCTGGGTGGTTTCCCATTCCTTTCCCAGCAATAGTTCAAGAAAGAATTTACAATTTAGCCAGGGTGCTGGCGATAGCTCGCCTACTCTTCTCTGGCGATAGCTCTGGTGCGCCGGACACCATGGGATATTTAACGTCCATCCAAGGGATGGCATGAAGCAACGCTCGCTTGGCTGTTCGAATTCTCCGCAGAGGACGTTGTTACTCAGTGCGAGGTCATGATGATCGGATAGTCCATCGTGGTATTTCTCCGCACAAGGAACGACGTTTCTGCTTCTGGCATGAAGCAACACTTGTTTGGCGACAATTGATTAATCGGCCTGCCAGCAAAACACCAGGATAGCAGTTTATAGCTGGGTTGGGATTCAAACCCAGGCGAGTGTGCATACATCTAGGCCATCCGTTCAGCCTGTTGCATTGGAGTACACTATCCCGAATGCAGATGTGCATGATGTTAATCGCTGAGGATCCGTCTGACAGCATTGATCGATGGTGCTGGACGTGCAAGATCCCACGGTGTCTTGAGCAAAGACGAGGTGACGGGTAACTTATCGCTGAGTACCCTTATCAAATTTCGAATTCCTGCCCTCCCTGTGGAGAATTAATTAGCCAGGAAAAGCTTTGGACAGTCTGTGGTGTGGTGGTGGATCCTTTCTGGACCAGACCTTCGAGGTGGCCACAAGGTTCAGAAAATTGGGAATGTGTCATCTTGGCCATTCCCCACAGGCCATTCTGTCTGTCGATCAATCACTCAAAGTGACGATGTAGCTGCGAAGGCAACAATCCAGCATCACACAGATGCTCTTCACCTTTTACCTGGATAATTCACTTTTGTCTAGAGAGGGAGGCAACAGGAAACCATGAGACGAAAGGTGTTTTGAATTCCTCCACCGCTACCCCGTGAACGACTTCGCCTCGGTTCGAATTCTCCGCAGAGGACGTTGTTACTCAGAGTGAGGTCATGATGATTGGATTGTCCATCGTGGTATTTCTCCGCACATTCCAAGTAATCTGCGCACAAGGAACGACGTTTCTGCTTCTGGCATGAAGCGACGCTCATTTGACGACAATTTACTGGATGCGCCTTTGCACACAGAGGCAGCTCTAATGGAAGCGATTCCCTGTAGTTACTTTAATGGGAGTTTGGGGTGCAGACTCCGCTCGCACTGTTTTGTGTTTGTCTTTCCATGTTCTCTTGCAACTAACGAGCACCTGGAGTAACGGAAATGAACCATTGCTTACTGTTTGTTCACATGACACAAATGCACACACGGATGTTAAAACGACTATCGGGGTTCAGCATACAAGACGGACTATTCCTGTGTGTGATCTGCTGTGATTTAATGATTATATGAATGATCCTGTGAATTGAAGTACAATGTAGTTGGAATACAGGGTGTTTCAAAAGTCTGGAATCATAGGTAATCTTTTTTTTATTTTATGTTATTTTACTTTATTTGAGACGATGCCTTTTGAGGTGGATCAGACGTCGTGGACCTATAGAATGGCTTCCGTGTGGTCCCCGATTTAACGCCACTTCACTTCTCTCTTTGGGGAACCAGGAATCATGGTTTATACCACGAGACCAAATACTATTGAAGATCTAAATAATTAAATCAGAAACGATGTCCTAAAATCGATGTGTCGGATGTTGAGAAATGTTCAAAGAAACCTCCGTACAAGAGTCGATATATGCATGCGTGCCAGTTGGGTCGCAATTTGAGCAATTGCTACCATAAAATTGTAATATGATTCCAGACTTTTGAAACCTCTTGAACATTGCTTGGATATTATTTGTTTAACCACAAGGGTCAATTCGACCAGTCCTTTTTATATATTAATAGTATGATTTAGTTACGCGCCTTATTGGTTTGTAGGTGAATACCGCTCGCCCTCTACATGACTGGGTTAATCTGGCTATCTTTGCGATGGTCTTAAAGGACCTTGGAGACTGTTGGCAACCCCTCGGTACTTGAGAATTCAACTTCGAAATGAATAAAACTATCCTTGAGCTATCCCACATAAATGTCTCTTTCTTTCTCTCGTTTTAATGAGAAACACTCCCCCTTCAGATCGGGCTTGCGATTGTGACGTCATTTGTCATAAACGGAAATTCGAGTTTGAACGCTAAGCTGGAACCATTCTGGAGTTTTAATGCTTTAAGAAAAAATTGTGCAACCATCTTCTCTGATGAGAATGTAAAATAATCTCTTATTTTAAAAATGTACTTCAAGTTCATCTCTATATCGACAAACTTTGCACTTTACTCAATAGTCTATATGACCTTGCATGACAATTTTCATTCCATATGCTATTGTTAAACAGATCCAACTTATTAATCTGCAATCAATATATATATTTTTTTCAAAATGAGGTTTGAACGTGGTTCATTCCACATCTACATCCACCTTGTGTGAGGTACAGCAGAGCGTTGCGGGCATGCAGACGGACATGTGGGCATGAGTAGGCAGCTCGGATGCAGAGCAGTAGCTGTACAGAATGGCTCACGAAGGTGGGGGGAACATACCTTTGGACAGCATCTGCAAATTAGAAGCAAATAAACAAGGTAATAGTCATACATCAGTTTTGCTATAGCAAAAGCAAAGGGTGGCAGAATGTCATTTGGAAGCATGCTTGCTATTATTTATTTTCAATCTGCGATGGAGTCAAACCTTACTTTAAAATACCATTCTTGGTGCAGTGGCAGCAGGAGGGATCGTATCTCGAAGCGTACTGTCCTTCGAAGGAAAATGTAGTGCTGTCTGTCCTGTCTCTCAAAGTGTAGGTCCTAGTACCCTACCCTGGTCAATTTCTCTGCTTGGGGTTATCTTTGTAATTAGCACCACCTACCTGCAAAAGCTAGAATTGATGATGGAGAGGATGCCACATTCACATTGGGTATGGAAATGTTGCGTTGAGCAGCCATGGAATCGAACCGACACCAGTGAGGGAATGCAAGAAGGCGTTACCCAGTCGACCACCAAGCTGCTTGTAAGTGCAAGTACTTTGGTGTAAAAATGGTATCGAGACAATGGGCCCAATGGCCACCTTTACTCCAATTTTCCCAGTATTTCCTTGTGCTAGTCATCTTTATCTGCCTTGTTTTTCTTTTTTCTGCCCGATTGGGCTCAGGAGTATTGTCGTTTCTGTCCATCAATTTTTCCCTTCCAGCCCATATCTCGGTAAGTAATTGAACCAGGTCGATGAAGCGTGCATAGTATATGAATAATAGATGGAATCAAGAGAACATTGATTGAAGTATGCCAACCATAATCGACAGACAACATTGGACAAAAAAGAGAGACAAAGGGTTAATGACAGAAACATCAGCTCCTTGCTTTCCACATCAGTTAGCATATACGTCAACGTTTTGTTGATTCTATCCATTGTTCTGCCTGTCCACTGATGCAGAACGACACTAGCCCACACGGTTTAGACTAGTTTCCCATTTTTACATGGTGTATGGTCTGACATATGTACCGTAGATGTGCCTTTTACCGGTTTTATGCTTCAGACCTCTCTGTCTGCCTGTATGGCCTTCTGTCAACCTTTTCATCTCTGAACCATAGCTCGGTAAGTAATTGAGGCAGGTTTCATGAACCATGTGGCATTCTGTCTGTTTTATGTAGCTGTGTCTTTTTTGAGGTATTGTGTCTGTGACTTTTTTATAGCTTTTATATCAGACCTCAGGGCATCATGCCTCACCAGACAAGAAACATGTCCCACACCCGATTAACCTCTTTTTAGATTAAATTGTCCACTATTTTTTTTTTGTGGGCCATATCAGCGATAGTGGAACGTGTGAGTAATGAATGTTGTAGGACATGTGAGGAAACGGCTCAAATGAGGATAGTTATCATGAGGTTGAAAGAATGGATAGTTACTTTATAGCAGGTATCAGAGTCTGAAGAATTTGGATAAAAGTTGGTTACATTTGTGGAATGAGTCTGCAGAAGAGATTAATGAGTGCAGGCAGTGGCGAGGGTGTAGTGAGTGCAGGCAGTGGCGAGGGTGTCGTGAGTGCAGGCAGTGGTGAGGATGTAGCTAGTGCAGGCAGTGGTGAGGGTGTAGCGAGTGCAGGCAGTGGCGAGGGTGTAGTGAGTGCAGGCAGTGGCGAGGGTGTAGTGAATGCAGGCAGTGGTGAGGGTGTAGTGAGTGCAGGCAGTGGCGAGGGTGTAGTGAGTGCAGGCAGTGGCGAGGGTGTAGTGAGTGCAGGCAGTGGTTAGGGTGTAGTGAGTGTAGGCAGTGGTGAGGGTGTAGCGAGTGCAGGCAGTGGAGATGGTAAAAAAATTAATAAATAAACAGTGGGGGTGAGCAAATTTTATTACCCCCATTAACCCTTTCTAACCAAACCCTCTTGCATGTTGTAGTGTCCCCCCCCCCCTTTCCCCATCCACCTCCCCCTCCTCTTGTTATTTTCCTTGCTTATATTCTGTCAAACTGTTGCCCCACTGCTTCACTGTAAGTCCATGCCCTCTGATGTCTTGCCTTTGTATGAGCCTCGATCTTATAAAAGAAAAACAAGGGCAGTTGGCTTACATTTTGGGAGGGCAACAAGATACAAGTTGCTGGCTGGGTACGTATGACTTGCTGGGGATTGTGAGGGAGAAATCATTGTGAGAACAACGTTTTTGTGGTGGGATTGTGAGAGAAAACTATTAGTCCAATAACCTTTTTGTGATTGGAGAGGAGCAGCTCCTCTTGGTGAGAATCACTCACAGGGCTTTGGATTCTACCATTTATAAGGACAACGTAAATAAAATATAGTGGCACTAGCCCATGGAGGAGGGACATGCATTGCTCTGACCTGGAAGCCAGCTTCGAAATGTGGTTGGCTCAGAAAGGATCATAGCAGATTGTTTGTTCAAGAAGCTCAAATGTTAGTCATTGAATGGCATATTCCAAGTTGTTGACCAGCTTCATATTTTCTCTGGATCTGTGGACAAGAATGTGGCTGCAGTCTGTTTGCGATTGGTGTGAGGAGAATACTGGCACAGAATGGAGTCGACTTCACATTGATACATATAGGGTTTTCCACAGATGCTGAGAGGTCATTTTTGTAAATGAGGAACAAGATAGATCCCATGACCGCCTTGAGGGATAGCAGCTTCCAAAGATTGTGCAGGAGATAGTATTCTATCTAATGCGTTGCTTATGAGCATGAACAAAATCTACCAGGCCAGTAAAGGAAATGATTGAGGATGCCGTTGACAGGAAGTTGAGTGACTAGGACTGGGTTCAAGATAGTGCTCAGGAAAATGTCCAGTGAGACTGCTATGATTTCTCACGAGGTTCAGATCATGCACATATATTTGAGGACAATTGCATTGATGCCATTCACACCAGTCGCTGATGATTTATCAAAACTGTTCAGACCGCTCTCCACTTTTTCACAAGAGAAGCTCAATTTATCTAGGGAGTAACTCGTGAGCAGATGGAGATATGGGACTTTCCAGGAATTCTGCCTCATCATGACCTGTGTCCATGCCATTCCAGATGAGCGAAGAGACTGAGGAAGAGTACATTCCTGAGACAGTTTTTAACAGTTGTCGTAAGGATTTTGAAAATGGAGAAAGAACCACAAGTCTATCAGTTGAGCATAGTGTTAGGTTCTTGCTTTTATTTAAAAAACAAAATAGGGGCAATGCCTCTGCTCTCACCTGGTAGAACCAGGGAACCACCAGTAGGTGTGGATGACCCATGGAATATGTCAATTAGCCGATGGTTTGAACAAACTTGTGAAAGCACCATGCAGAGATTGTTCCTACCAAGTTGCTGGTAAATCGGGTGAATATTTTTTGATAAGTCAAAAGAAGCGATCCCAGAATTGTAATGACCTTTGACCTTTGAATTGACTTACTTAATATGCAGTTTTTTGATAGGATTTGCCAGGAATCAGGAAGCCTTGGTCCTCAAAAGTTATACAAAGTTTGGTGAAAATACGACTATTGGTTTTAGTCAATCACGGGTGATGAAGGTTGTGTTCAAGTTTTATCGAAATTGTGTGTAATTTTGAAGAAGAAGATCCGAGTGTTGACAATAATGACTGACTCATTGACGGACAGCATGTGATGCTAACACGTCACCTGAACTATGTTTCAGGTGAGCTAAAATTGGATGAACACAAATTTTAGGCCATGTGAAACGACCACCAGTAGGATTGACTTTCCAGATAGGTAAAATACTTTCTAGCTGTTGAGCAATGGATTTTATCTACTAAAAGCTGATCAGGGTATGTAAACCGCCATGGGAAGTGAGATGGAGATGACATTTTGAGCATTAGTCCTTTGTGCAAAAGGGTCCATATATTTTTAATTTCTTGCTATTACTTTACCATAAGATGTTTGACAGCAAACTTAGAAACAATTCAGGAAGTGAATGTATGCATGAGGGAGAATGGGTACCTGTGTTATGAGTTGCAGCTATTGTCAACATCTGGAGCAAAGGAAATGGAGGACCAATCTTTGAGAAAGATCACAAAGTCCTTCCTGCCTTGTTGAACAAGTTGACATCGTGACATTTCACAGATGATGGCCAATTAAATGGATAATTGTATGTATGTATGTATGTATTTTTGTATGTATATAAATGCCTTCAGAAACTATTCACACCCCTCAACTTTTGTCACATTTTGTTGTGTTACAGTCTGAATTTAAAATAGATTATACTTCAATTTTCTGTCACTCATCCACACAAAATACTCCATCATGACAAAGTGAAAACATGTTTCTAGAATTTTTTACAAATTAATTAGAAATGAAAAGTTGAAATGCTTTGCGTCAATACGTATTAAGCCCAATGAGTAAATACTTTGTAGAAGCGCCTTTACTGTAGCAGCGATTGCAGCTTCGAGTGTTCTTGGGTATGTTTGTATCAACTTTACGCATCTCGATTTGGGGATTTTCTCCCATTCTTCCTTGCAGATTTGCTCAAGCTCTGTCAAGTTGGATGGGGAGCGTCGGTGAACAGCAACTTTAAGTCTTTCAGACAGATTTTCTATGAGATTCAAGTCTGGGCTTTGGCTGGGCTACTCAAGGACTTTCACATTCTTGTTCTGAAGCCATGCAAGTGTTGCTTTGGCTGTATGCTTGGGGTCATTGTCTTGCTAGAACGTAAATCTTTGCCACAGCCACAGTCTCAGGTTTTTTGCACTCTGAAGCAGGTTCTCCTCAAGGATTTGCCTGTATTTGGCTCCATTCATTGTTCTCTCTATCCTTGCAAGTCTCCCATTCCTTGCTGCTGAAAAGCATCCCCATCGCATGATACTGCCACCACCATGCTTCATGGTTGGGATGGTGTTAGATGGGTGATGAGCTGTGCTCGGTTTCCACCAGACATGTATCACTTTGCATTCAGGCCAAAGATTTCAATTTTCATGTCATCAAACCACATAATCACATGCAGAGTCCTTCACGTGCCTTTTTGCAAACTCCAGGCATGCTGTCATGTGTCTTTTTTTCTCAGGTGTGACTTCTGTCTGACCACTCTCCCATCAAGCCTAGATTTGGGAAATGCTGCAGAGATTGTTGTCCTTCTGGCAGGTTCTCCCATCTCAGCCAAAGAACTCTGTAGTTCTATGAGAGTGGTCATTGAGTTCTTGGTCACCTTCCTATCCAAGGTCCTTCTTGCCCAGTTGTTCAGTTTGGTTGGATGGCCAGCTCTCGGAAGAGTCTGGGTAGTTTCATATTCTTTCCATTTCCTAATGATGGAGCTCGCTGTGCTCTTGGGAACTTACAACACTCGATAAATTGTTTTATATTCTTCCCCAGATCTATGCCTCCTCACAATTCTATCTCGGAGTGCTAAGGACAGTTCCTTGGAGTTCATGGTAGAGTTTCTGCTCTGGCATGCACTGTCAACTGTGGGGCCAAATGTATGTATATATGTATGTATATATATATATATATATATATATATATATATATATTGTTTCTAAATCATATCCAATCAATTGAGTTGGCCACAGGTGGATTCCAATCAAGTTAGAGAGATATCTCAAGGATGATCAAAGGAAAGTGGATGCACCTGAACTCAATTTGGAGTGTCATAGCAAAGGGGTTGAATACTTATTGATGCAAAGACATTTCAGCTTTTCATATTCAATTAACTTGGAAAAATTTCTAAAAACATGTTTTCACTTTGTCATTATGGGGTATTTTGTGTTGATCGGTGACAATTTTTTCAAAATTTAATTGAAGCCATTTTAATTTCAGGCTGTGATGCAACAAAATGTGACAAACGTCGAGGGGTGTGAATACTTTCTGAAGGCACTGCACACAATCTTATGAGCTGAGAAGGGCAGATGAACACAAGATAGATCACCAGAAAGGTTGACATTGTTCGATCAAACACATCGAGTCAATCTCTTGGTAAGATTGTGGTTATAAAACTGACTGATTTAGTGAGACCTTCTGCCTCAGGTAACCTTTTGGCTCCTGTACCAAGCTTTGTGGACCTCAACTCAGCTATGTTTAGCATGTGGCAGTTAAAATGTCCACAGAGGAGGAATAGAGCAATCATGAGCATATAGGAGGTAGTTCATGTCTGCAGAAAGCTTCAGAGATGATGTCATTGTAACTTCGGAAATAATACAGTGCACGCACAGACAAGTGATTATTGTGCATGTGGAGAAACCACTTGTCTGTGCGTGCACTATATTATTTCAGCTCCAATGTGTTGGCAAGGGCAGGGATGTACAAGGATTTTTGGATAGGCTGTTACGAACATAGACAACAACACCACCTTCAATGTGTGGAACAGCTAAATAAAAGGGGTGAGAGCATATCCATGAAGACAAATGAGCTACTCTGGTGCATCACTTATGAGAAAGGTTTGACAAAGGCACACTTCATTAAATAATCATGAAATTACCTGACAGGTGAGCTCATAGTAGTTTAAATGGAGACCACAGATGTTGAAGAACCAGATGGCGAAGGTTGGAATAGAATGAGATTAGGCAGTGTTGGGGGAGGTAGCCAAGCAGGATGGGGGGTGGGTGGGTGGGTGGTGGGGAGAGACAGCAGGAGGGAGGAGAATGGGATGTGGTAGGAGGGGAAGTAGAAATATGAGCTGTTTGCAAGGCCAAATGCTACAATGTGTGCTCACACCAGATAGCTTGGCTTTATGTGCTGCTTGAATAAAATCATGGTTTCGTGTTGTTCGAGCATTACCTCTCCAAGCAGGAAGAGGAAGAGAATGTGTAGGAGGTATGGAGGTAAACAAAGTAGAGGGTAGGAGATCTGGAAGTCTGAAAAGGGAGATGTTGAGCAGGAAGGATATAGAACAGGTCAACGCATGTGACAATGCCGCAACACATCATTGGTCGAACTGGGTGCGAAGGGCACATGTGGCTGTGAGTGACTCATCTCACACACATCTGTGCAGGAAGAAACAGCAATTCTACTTGTGTTCTATTTAATGGTGTACTCGGTCACAAACCAAACACATAGCTTGAGGTATAAAGTGTGGGTTGTGTTAAAGAGGAGGTTGTTGACGGATGCTCTGCGACAGAGAATATATAGGATGTGGTTAAGGCAATTTGTGCAGAAGGTTAGATGCGTGACATATTGCATTTTGAAGTACATTTTGTCCATCAGTGAGACTTACCAAACTTCAGTAGGGATGCCAGAGCACACAGGACTAATGCCATGGATGATTCACAATCGGAAAATGTCTGCAACTTGTCTACAGCCTGCAACAAGGCCTCGGGTCCTTGTGCTCGCAGAATCAACTGCCACAACCAACAGGTGCATAAGTTCTTGGTTACAAAGAAGACATTCCCAGCATAGATGAGATGGACTAAGCAGAAATGGAAACATTTCAGCAGTGTTAATCTCTTGTGAAATGATAAATTTCCTGCTTGCCTTCATGAGGACCCATTGTTGTCTGGTTACATGGATTCCACATTGTGTATTTCCACATCTTTGTGTCTGTCTGTGTGCACATCTCTGCCCCATGTCTCTGTATCTACAAACCCGCAAGCTAGATGGCTCCGTGAGGTGCTCCAGCATGTTGGCAGCGAGGCCCGTGCTGAAAGCTGTCAGCTGGTTCTCCAGAAGTACTTCACACAGTGTCTGCACCAAGCCATGAGCCAGCAGTGTCTCCTGAAAGTGACACACACACACACACACACACACACACACACACACACACACACACACACACACACACACACACACACACACACACACACACACACACACACACACACACACACACACACACACACGTGCGCGCGCGTCTTTTGCTGAACATTTTGTGTTGTTTTTTTTTTTTATCATGATGTCCTTATTAAAGCAATCTAAAGGCAATTGGCAACCTTATGATGTTCACCGTCTGACAATACATTGGGCCTCTTCAAGAACGCTGCAACAGATTGTGTATAACCAACGAAGAGTAAAACATGCATTTGAATGTTCGAAGCTCACGGAAGAGCAAGATGACAGAGGGTATGAATTGATAATAGGGCAGTGAGATAACAGTTGGATACAATAAACAAGGGATGAACAAAGGGGAGAGCGAGAGGAAGGGAAGAAACACTGCTAGTAAAGGGTTGGGTTTTGAAAGGTTGAGGGTGGCAACATGCGATGGGGTTGCACCACCTGCTTGAAACCTCGGGGAGAAGAGTGGGATATTACAGCCTTTGGAAGGCAGTTCAATAAATTGGAGAAGCTCGAAACCAAAGTTTAGGCATGAGGTTTGCAGTCGGTCTGAATTTTTGAACTTTAATAAGGAGGAGGTTACTGGAAGAACGTGTGCCTTCTGGAGGAGCTTAGTGGGGGGGGGGGGGGGGGTTCAAAAGCCTGAGAAGAAAAGCAGGTAGCTTGTGATGTGAGAGGAACAGACCTTGAGCTTTGACCTCATCACGGGAAATTCCAATCATGTTGAGTTTCACGTTCCCACTAATCCAGAAGTGTGACAGATGTGATGCTGAGGAACCAGCCCTTCGGGGAGAACAGTACTCAATTGAGTTGCAACCAAAGGCCTTGTACAAGTAAATACTTGGAAGGATGGGGGATGTCCAGTCTGCAGCTGGTTTTGGAAGCCAGTTTTGCTATGTGGTCAGCCCAGAAGAGGTAATTGTTGATAGTGAAGCCTCGAAGTTTAGAGACTGAACCTCATCTAGATCCTGTAGCTGACCATGGAAATAGATATGTGGGTTTGTTTGATTATCCTTCTGCAGCACCAGGATAAGACAGTGAGTTTTCCTAGGATTGAAGGACATGTTCCATCTTTCAGACCACAATTTAACAAATTCTAGGCCAGCAGAGAGTGATGCAGCTGCTGCCTGCCAAGCATTGGGATTGGGTACTGTACAACACCATGTGGAATCTTATTCAAAAAGGAAAAGAGGGTCATTCCAGAGCATCAGAGAGGTTGTTTATCTAAATGAGGAGGAAGACACTGGCTTGGGCCATTCTAGCCTCCCACTGGGAGAAGAGCGGATTGGGTTCTGCTGATAGCAACACATTCACCATGACTGGAAGAAGTCAATGAAGGCAGCATTGTATGCCACAGGCAGTGAGCTTGGAAAGCAAAGCAAGATGCCAGACCATGTGGAATTCCCGAGATATGACCAGGGCAATTGTCTTGACCTCTTGGGTCACGGAAAGTTGGGCGGCAGAGTAACAACTCCTCTATGATTGTCAGGGAAACTCAAGAAGTGTTTTTTCAATTTTTTTTAAGCACAAGCTTTCTATTACTCCAAATCTTCAATAATGTTTTGGGGTTTTTCCCAATCCTCACACCAGCCTGAACTATCCCACAGTGAAATTCCTGAACCACCATGATATTTTTGTTGTGGTTTTTCATCTTTATTATTAGTTTTTGGCTGCAAATGGTTGGCTGGAAGAAAATTCAATCTTGACAGATTCATGGCCCTCTATTAATTTACAAAGATGTTGCCTCAAGCTAAAGACATCCATCTTCTTGGCTTCAGTGGTCACTTGATAAGTCTCAGTAACAGATTTATCGAGCTGAATACAAAATGATTTTGCAGAACCGACAACCATACACGCCTTTTATTAGAGCTTTGATAGTAGAGCACTAATCCGTCATCATACGTGAGCATGCTTCAAATTTGACTTGGGCTTTTATTTATATTCATAACTTGGCTTGTCTGTAGTAAGGAAAATGATATTTGAAATATTTTTCAAGGTATTGTCCAACTTTGGACATGAATATGTCCTATGAGAGTGTAAGATTTTTTTTTTTTTTGTTAATGCCTTCAGTGTATAATTATTTTGGTTGTGTACATAGCCAGTCCAAGGCGTCCCTCGTAATAGCCTCATTCGTCAAAAGATTCTTGCCCTCAAGGTCCTCCTTAATACAGATGTCCTTGACAGGCAATAATCGCTACGTGCAGCAACCAATCATTTGTACATTTCAACAGGCTTGATGTTTTGTTGAGCAGAAATTTCATAATTATTTCCTGTTCCACCCTCTTCATTACCTTACGTATTTCCATCCAGATTTTTGCATCTCCATTAAATTGCAAAACGTTTGATTATAGGTATATGTTACTGACACGATGAAGGTCAATTATCTCAAGTGATTAATCCACAAGCAGTCCTCTGCTTTTTATCTTTGAACGTACGAGTCAAATTTGGTCTAAACCAATGCTAACCCTGAGCGTAAATACCAATTTTCTTTGTTTGTTATTTAACACTGATCTTAGGGTCAGAGAATCTTCTACAAATATCAAAGTATATGACAAATACATGAGTGGACGTCATGGTAATTTTAAAAGAATTGAAAGGACAGTCCTGATGTACAGGTAGTGGACAAAAAAATTGAAACACCTTGGTAAATGAGGGACACCAAGCAATGGCTTCCACACAGGTGTGGCCCATGTATTGATGAAGCAAATAACATCCCAGCATGCTTTGGGTTATCACTACATAAATGCTGCACAGACCTGGTTGCCTATAGTTATGACTAGCATGGCTGCAAGAGGAAACCCCCTAATGTCCCCATCCACAGAGCACGTGTGATCGCCTTATGGTTTGATGAGCATGACACTGATGTTGTCCATACGTCATGGCCTTCTCAGTCACCAGATCTGAACCCAATCGAGCATTTATGGGATATTCTGGAATGACTCCTGAGACAGTGTTCCACCTCCATCAAACAGGTGTGAGTTGATGACTTCGTCGTGGAAGAATGGTGCCGCTTCCCTTCTGCAGAATTCCAGACGCTGGTGGACTCGATGCCATGGCGCATACAGGTCGTACTGGCCACACGTGGTGGACCAAGCCCCTATTAAGTGACTTTACATTGGTGTTTCCATTTTTTTGTCATATATGTACAGTATTTATGTGTGATATTTATGTGTGATATATATATATATATATATATATATATATATATATATATATATATATATATATATATATATATATATAATTATAGTTGCGGTTTTGGAAAGGCCCCAGAGAGACACGTTCAACACATAAAATAACCCTGGAGTTTAGATATTTTCATTGCAATTTTATTTCGTTTGATTACTCATCCCCTTGTATCAGTGGAAAGGGAAATACATTGTGATTGTAGATAGAACCTTCCCCATTGTTGTCTTCCTACACCAACCTTCCATACTCCAACCTCACTCCCTTCCTAAACTAACCATTCTGACCTCCAACCTCATTCCTTTCCTAATTCACCATCCAGTACTTGAACCTCCCTTTCCATCAGCCACATCTCTGTACCCAGACACCCTTTAATAGCACATTCCCATACACACATGCTCACAGCACTTTCTCAAGCACCCATTCTCAAACGCACATTCTCAAAATGCTTCACTTCACCAGCACTGCGATAACCGCCATTCCGGCATCAAGGTGGTGAATAGGTCCCGCCACCGAGCGGCTGGACTGCAGCATGTCACAGATAATCAGGTTGGCTGGATACGGAGAGCAGACATGCCGTTCAACCATTCGTGCAGTCTGTGGATGGTTCATCAATTTGTGTGGGGTTTGGCTGTTTGTGCAGTCTGTGTCGTGGTGCCTTTTTCCTGGAGGGTGCTGGAAGCGTCGGGTGAATGCAAAAAGACTTTGTCAGGTTGACCGAGCATTGAGTGCCAAGCGAGTGCTGCAAGATGCCAAGCAAGCATTGAAGAGCACCAAGCAGCGTAATAGGGTGCAAAGCAAGCGTTCCAAGTGAAACGCAAAGGCACCAAAGCAAGCTTTAAGGAACGCCAAGCGAGCATTGAGATATGCCATGTGGTATGGAGGGTGCCGACCAAGCACTCCAAGTGGAATGCTGAGTAATGCCAAGCTACTCACTGCACCTTACACCCTGTTCAGGCAGTCCGGTTCACATACAGATGAGACCGGGGTCGATTCTAAACCCCACCAACTTCTCTCCCCCTCTGTCTATCCCCTTCCCCCATTTCTCTTCTAATTCCCTGCACTGTATGAGGCACATATGTCTTGTTTAGTAATAAGATTAGAATGATTGTATAAGGGCTGACTGTTTTCTTGTGTGACACTGTTTGCTTGTAAATACATGTTTTGTCAATACGCGTATAATAATACATGTTTTGTCGTTTCCAAACCTGCTCAGTGTCTATTTTCCACCATTGGTTAGACACAGTATTTCATAAGTAGACAGGAGTTTGATCCCACTGATTCACTGCACTAATCTAGCTGATGTCCCACCTAAAGTTTCACTTGGCCGTACGGAATTAATAGACAAAGGTGAGGTGTCAAGAGCATGGTTCCCCATCTGGGATAATTAAATAACCGGGAAGGTAACGTGATAGTTTGCGTGATAGTAACAATATACTTTTATGACTGCCAGATTTAGTCATCTCTGATGGCATCCGTGGTTGTTTAGCAACCTGTCAAGTCGCGGAGTTATCCGTGGCTCATCAGCTTCAGGATCAAAGGTTGGGAAGCAGGTCCAAGAGAGGCCACTCATGACCTGGCGATGTTCCCTTCAAATATATATATATATATATATATATATATATATATATATATATATATATATATATATATATATATATATATATATATATATATATATATATATATATATATATATACATGTAGTCATGTTCAGGGGGTTAACACCAGCCTAAGTGAATAGCCAAATGGTTTTTAACTCGGAGGCGTACAGCTGAGATCCTTGGAGATTATGACATGCGTGGGATGGAGGGTGGCAAAGGCATTTATAAGTATGAAGGCACATGGGTTTATCCTCTAACTCACAATGAATAGGCAAATACTGTAAGTTTAACAAATGAAGGTTTAATGAACATATATCAACAAGTAATAATGAAAATAAATCAACGCGTGAGGTAAACTAAAACCTAATTTGAGACGTCTCCACTCGATAACAGACAAGGAGAAAGATAAGAATAAAAGAAAACCCTCCCTTTATTCTGGCACTTAGCTGTGTGTCCAAAGATTACCTTTTAGGAGCCTGGCGATCATCGAAACTGCTTAGCCACCGCATGGGAAGACGCACCCAAAATGGTGCCAAGTCGTTCTCTGCGGTCATCTATGTGAAGTAATTCATGCAGACGGTCTTCTTTCGTTAGGGCCCACAACCCGCCGTGCAGTTTCTTCTCACGATAGAGATTGCCACACCACTCCTCTCACAGCAAAGGGGAACCACCTTTCTCCTTGAACATACAACAGGACGATTTCTGAGGCTCTGAGATAAGGCCAAGAGATGCGCTTTTCTTCTCCTTCTCTTCTCCTTAGAAACGTACAAACATCATAACCCAGCTGAACAGTCAATGGCTGGTGTCTTATTTCAGTGCGTGAACAAATTCACATCAGCGTGCACAATGAGAATCGTGCTGCCTTCTTGTCTGTGTCGAGGAGAAGTCAGCGAGGTCCTATCTGTTCTGACCACCGTCTCTGCACTATCCTCCTTCCTCTTGTCTCTCAAGCACCTTCTTCTCAAAAACATACAAACTTCATGACCCAGCCGAACAGTCAATAGCAAACATCTTATTTCAGTTTGTGAACGAATTCACACCAGAACAAACAATGATAATCATGCTGCCTTCTTGACCATGTCGAGGAAAGGCCAGAGCCTCATGCATTGCTTCCAACTGCCCTCTTGTCTCTCTTCCACCTTCTGACGTCACACCGACCAATCATGAGCCTCGGGGCATGGCCTGCCGATACGAAGCCGGGAAGATGGGGTTTTTGCCTGCTCAGAAACATTCGGCTCTGTTGTTATTGTTGTTGGCATAAAAATGTCGTTCTTTTGTTTTTTTTATAGCCGACCTTGTGAATGCAAAAACACAGATGAAAAGGTCACAGGGGACAATCACATACTGGGAGAAACTAGTGTTGTACCCCACCTAGTTAACACACCACCCCCCGTGTGGGGGCACGTAACAACTTAAGCTCACAGTTTCCCCACTTAAATTGCATCGAGATGTCTCCTACTCAAATTACTTTTGAATTTTTTTTCCTCCCCCCCCCCCCCCACCGTTGTCTCCTTCCTTGGTGTTATTATTTGGGTGATTTCTCCACTCTGGCCGGGAACTACTCCGAGACCAAGGAACATAAATTGATAGGATGGGAAACTCCTAGTAAGGCCCTGTCACACCTTGAAGTTTTAGCCAGCGTATGGCAAGGTATCAAAATGTATGTAAAACGCTGGCGTACGCTGAACTATTGATGTTTTTTTCCAGTTTTGGACGTATTCATAATGAGTTGGCCGTATGCATAATGTATTAGTAATGTACACAGAACGTTTCGATAACATATAGATAACTTATATCGACGAATGCTGAGCGTGTTGTCGGCGTTCACAACCTATGCCCAACGATAGTCTAACTTATGCATAGCGCACGGCAGTGTATCGCCGACGATCACGTGGCGTAGCCTATTAAAAGGCTGCCACTCGACGATTCAAATTATAACCGCACTAGACATCGAAGTGTCAAGCCGCTGTCACACCTTGTCGTTTTAGCCAGTGTATGCTGACGTATGAAAAATTTGCCGAATACGCTGGCACACGTCGAATACGTTATGGGTAAGTTTTTGTATACGTTAAGAGCACGCTGAAGCACGCTCGCATACGTCATAGTACGCCGAGTACGTTGACAAATTTTCGGCATGTTGAAAATTTTACAACGTATGCCAGCGTATGATGCACACGTTCCACATACGCTGGCCATAAGTTGTAGGCACGTTACGCAATCGTTGACACACGTCGACACACGTTAAGGCCCTGTCACACCTTGACAATTTAGCCAGCGTATGCCGACGTATGAAAAATTTGTCTAAAACGCTGGCACACGTCGAATACGTATGGGTAAGTTTTGTATATGTGAAGAGCACGCTGGCATATGTCGTAGTACACTGGCATACGTCATAGTACACCGAGCTGTTAGACAAATTTTCCATGCTTGAAATTTTTCGACGTTTGCCAGCGTATGACTCACACGTTCCGCATAACGCTGGCCATAAGTTGTAGGCACATTACGCGATCGTTGACACACGTCGACACACGTTACTCATGAGTCGAAACACGTCGAGGTAATGTTTAGCAGACTCGAAACTTATTTCTAACCTATGAGTAACGTGTTGTAGGCACGTTACGCGATCGTTGACACACGTCAACACACGTTACTTGTAAGTTACTCATAAGTCGAAACACGTCGAGGTAATGGTTAGCATCAGTGTTCCAGACTCCCTGGTGTTTTTTGGGGTTTTTTTTTTCTTTTCTTTGGTATGACAGTGATGTTGACACTTCGATTTCTAGTGCGGTTATAATATAATATAATTAATAGGCTGCCGCTCAACGATTTAAATCATAACCGCACTCGAAATCGAAGTGTCAACATTACCGTCATACCGAAGAAAAAAAAAAACAAAAACAGGGAGTCTGGAACACTGACGCTAACCATTACCTCGACGTGTTTCGACTGATGAGTAACGTACATGTAACGTGTGTCGATGTGTGTCAACGATCGCGTAACGTGCCTACAACTTATGCCAGTGTATGCGGAACGTGTGTCATACGCCGAGTACATCGAAAAATTTTCAACATGCTGAAAATTTGTCGGCGTACTTGCCGTACTACGACGTATGCCAGCGTGCTTCAGCGTGCTATTAATGTATACAAAACTTACCAATAACGTATTCGACGTGTGCCAGCGTATTCGGCAAATTTTTCATACGTCAGCATACGCTGTCTAAAACGTCAAGGTGTGACAGCAGCTTGACACTTCGATGTCTTGTGCGGTTATGATTTGAATCGTCGAGCCGCAGCCTATTAATAGCCTCTGCCACGTGATCGTCGGCGATACACTGCCGCGCTCTGCATAAGTTAGACTATCGTTGGGCATAGGTTGTGAACGGCAACAACACGCTTGGCATTCGTTGATATAAGTTATCTATATGTTATCGAAACGTTCTGTGTTCGTTACTAATACGTTATGCATACGTCCAACTCGTTATGAATACGTCCAAAACTGGAAAAAAAACATCAATAGTTCAGTGTACGCCAGCGTTTTACATACATTTTGATACCTTGCCATACGTTGGCTAAAACGTCAAGGTGTGACAGGCAGGGCCCGATTTACCATGTGGGGGGCCGTGGGCACAATGATTGTGGGGGGCCCCCAAATTTGGAGATTAATCAGCAACTTAAATTATAACTGCTTTTTCATCAACAACTGAACTTATATCTATAGATTTGGCAGATCCTGATCAGGAATGATTTGGCATACATGTTCACAAATTACAATGAAATCTGACAATATGACAAGATGGACCGATTGTTATTGATATGGCTGGTGACTTATCTATGAGCTGATGACTTATCTCTGAGCTCATTCTAAAATCAAATCACAAAAATGCTGTTGCTGCAAGAGTAAGAGATAGAGATGGACTAATAAAAGAAAATAACAAACGACGCACTCTCATTAATCATACTACGAACTTCGACGAAAAATCTTCTAACTTCTAAAAACCCTCTGGGCAAGAGAAATCCGAAATGGTGATTAATAGCCGACTTCCAGCGACCGCAAATATACGGCAGTGTCATCCACATCAATGAACATACACACGGTGCCTTAATCAATGGACAAACTTCCTGCGCGACTTCGCAGCAGCGAACTCGGACATGATACTGTCAACCTGCATGGAATTGAGCACATCAGATTCAGTTGAAATGATGGTCAGATTGACCAGTCTCTGCTGCCCCATCGTGGAGCGAAAATGGTTCTTGATAAGCTTGAGTTTCGAAAACGAGCGCTCCCCAGAGCAGTTCGACACCATCAGTGAGAGGTAAATCCGAAGCAGCACTTCCACGTTTGGGAAAGTATCGGTGAGTTTTCGTTCGATGAGAAAACTATACATCTCGAGTTCAGTACGGCCTGAGTCTGGCTCTGACTCCTTCATCATGGCTTGGAACTGAATCATTTCTTCTGTGAGGTCAGGTGATAGATCTTCCCGATACAGCTCGATGAGCTTCGAGCATGACTCTCGAATCTGCTTCACTTCGAGTTGAACAAGAGCACGCAGGAATCCAAATCTGCCACTCATCTCGCTGTAAGCGTTCGTACACTTTTCCAACTGCGACAGCAGTACGTCGATCACTGCAACGTATCCACTGATGCGAAAGGACTCCTTGTAGTCTAGTTCTACTTGTGGAGTGTGTCCGTAGTCCAAGGGAGCGAGGCGGACATTACGCTTTCGTCTACGCGATCTGCGAGTGAATTCCTCCGTACCTGAGCGCTCCACTCCATCAACAACTAATGTATCAAACTGACCGCGTAATGACTGCACGAAGCTCGCCAGTGACTTGAGGAGCTGCACGGCTGTGTTGAGATCGGTAGCTTGTGACTGAAGGGTTTTACTTGTACGATCAAATCCACCAAGGACAGGAGACCAGAAACCAGCATAGAACCCTATCTCGAGCGTGCACATCGTTTGGTGAAGTGTCTCGGCGGTGTTTCTCGTTTCACTATTCAGTTGTTCATCGTTTGCGATTTCATCGAGGACATCCGTGATTTCGCTGTAACCATCGAGAAGAGCTCAGGTTGCATCAGAACGAGCTGATCAGCGAGTGTCGCTGAGGCGCTTTGGTACTTGCAGACCTTTGACTTTCAGGGCGTCAAATAATCTTGCGTAGCGCGATGTGGAAGCTGTAAAAAAAATACATACACTTGTTCCACGAATTCAAAGAATGCTACCCCAGGTCGACAGCATCCCACGGCTGACTGATCGACTAAGTTCAGTGAGTGCGTCACGCATGGCGCAAATATTGCGAGAGTGTTCCCCTGTTTGATCATTCCCTGCATCCCTTTGTATCGGCCACTCATATTAGATGCGTTGTCGTAAGATTGTCCTCGGCAGTTAGCGATGTCCAATCCAGTGGCTTTCAAAAAATCCAGTAATGCCTTTGCTTGCTGGAGTCCAGTGTGTCCTGTGTTGCTCAGAAAGGTCATGAAACGCTCCACTGAAGCCTCGTTCTCGATGTATCGTAGAATAACTGTGAGCTGCTCGATGTGGCTTATGTCAGGAGTAGAATCGACTGACACGAGAAGTATTTTGCCTCTTTCACACGAGCGACGATGTTATCCAGAACATATTTTCCGATGAGAGAGTCTAACTCTTCACGTGTCGTAGATGATAAGTAGTTGGTGTGGCCACTACATTAGTTGGCATATTTCTGAATGTGCTGCGCCAAAAATGGATCGTATTCTGCAAGTAATTCCATTAAACCAAGGTAGTTACCATTTGTCCGTGACCCAACAATTTCATCCGATCCACGGAATGCGAGACCACGCTCATCGAGAAACGATATCACGCTCACACTTCGTTTCAGCATCTCCCACCAATAGGACACAATCTCACTCACCTGTTTGACGAGTTCAGTGTCCACACGACCTGCGGATGTTGCTCTGTCTGACAAGTGGATGATATTTGCACAATGTACATGCGAACGCTCATGCACCTCAATAGAACGACTGGCATGCTTCCAGTCATCGAATCCTTCCCCGCCCAGGGCAGTCGCGCCTCCAAAGAGCTTGCAAGCGATGCAGTACAGTTTTCCGGTTGATGTGGAGAAGTAAAGCCAGGACCTTTTCACGGACACTCCGTTTTGTAGTCTATGGTAAAAAAGATTCTTGGAGCAGCAACGTTTCCTACCTTCAACAAACTTTATGGATGAATCAAAGGGACCAGTCGAATTCTGCAGGGGCTCCAAATCTCGTGATGCCCAGGAGTCGATCATCCCTGACGACGGTTGCTCAGGAGGCCAACATCCAATGCAATTGGCAAAGCCAGGTCTACGATCAGTCAGCATATCTCGCACTTCTTCATCTGATGCATGTTCTTCATCGGTGGAACCTTCCGAGATGTTGGGCAGATCTTGACGCCGGGAGTTGCGTTGCCAAATCCGCTTGTTCTGTCTCTGTTGGTGTTCCAGCCTCTGTCATGGACAAATCGCCTGTTTGTGCAGGAGTGAAAAACTCAGATTTTCTGGGTCTTGTCGACGATGGCCTTGTGTCTTTCATCTTTTTCCTTGGAACGTTTCCGCTTTTGAGTACCACTGTTATATTTCCGTGGAGACCTGGATTTGTGCCTGTCGTCACCGAAGCCGCTCGTGGTTTCTGCAGCTGGTAGGTACCGAGTAACCGAGATATCGTCAGAGTGCACGTGGGACGTAGCAGAATCACGAACAATAAGTATGTTTCACACACCTGGAACATAGAAAGTCACACCGTGTTACTGTGCTGTGCGCGCCAGTAAGCAGGGTACTGACAGCGTTCCCTGCCAGCCGCAGTTTCAGTGTGTACAATACTACCCCTGCCAACCGTGTGCTGTGCTGGCCTGGCCTAGTTTTACCACATCGACTTTCACCTTTTCACCTCTCCTCTGGCTGGACCTCTGGCGGGCAGTGCCCTAGTTAGTTTGTCACGCTCAACCATCCGAAGCATCGATGATCGATCCAAAAAAAGATCCGAATGCGGGCCCCAATGCCCGAGGCTTGCCCCGGGAATTTTTGACCACGTTGGATCCGTTCTGTGGACCGTGGAAGAAACGGCTTGAAAAAGCCAAAGCTTGAAAAGGACCCTCACAATGACAGACAATTTTGAAAAGATATCCTTACAAAGAGTTTACAATCTTCATTCACCGACAACAAAACTTTAGAAGCACATTTTCAACGGATTTTCAAAATGTCATCGAAAATGTGGGGGGCCCGGGGCCATGGCCCCACCTGGCCACCCCTAAATCTGGTAGTGGTGACAGGGCCCTTACTTGTAAGTTACTCATAAGTCGAAACACGTCGAAGTAATGTTTAGCGTACCCGAAACTTATTTCTAACCTATGAGTAACGTGCTTTGAACCTATGTGTAACGTATCTCCAACGCATATTGACGTATGTAGATGTATTTGACGTCTTCTGGACGACCACAGAACTTGCTGAACGTGTTATTAACTTACAGCTACCGTATAATGGCGTATCGGCAGTGTTTAGGGGAATTGGTATATAAAAATGGGGTTCACACAGGAGGAACCTGTCAGTGTTCCAGACTCAATGGTTTTTTTGGGGTTTTTTTTCTTCGGTATGACGGTGATGTTGACACTTCGATTTCTAGTGCGGTTATGATTTAAATCGCTGAGCGGCAGCCTATTAATATTATTATATTATACCGCACTAGAAATCGAAGTGTCAACATCACCGTCATGCCGAAGAAAAAAAAACAAAAAAAAACATGGAGTCTGGAACACTGATGCTAAAGGCCCGGTCACACCTTGACGTTTTAGCCAACGTATGCCGATTTTTGAATTTTTTTTCTAAAACGCTGGCACACGTTGAATACGTTATGGGTAAGTTTTGATAACATTGAGAGCACGCTGAAAAACACTGCCATACGTCGTTGTACGCTGGCTTTAAACGTTGTACTTTTTGGTTGTCCTCAAATTTTTTCATGCTTGAGATTTCAGGACGTATGCCGGCGTATGACTCACGTTCCGCTACGCTGGCCACAAGTTGTATGCACGGTCTGTGATCGTTGACAGACGTCAACACATGCTACTTGTAAGTTAATCATAAGTTGAGACACGCCGAGGTAATGTTTAGCGTACCCGAAACTTATTTCTAACCTATGATTAACGTGTTGTTGGCACGTTACGCGATCGTTGCCACACATCGACAGATGTTACTTTTAAGTTACTCATAGGCTGAAAGACGTCGGTATAATGGATCGTCCTTGCGTCAGCGTCCACGGCCACGGCCAGGACACTTATTTGCAGCATTCTTCAAACTTTTCTTCGGCATGACGAGGATGTTCACACTTCGATGTCTAGCTTGGCTATGATTCCAATTGTCCATCGGCAGCGTCTATTTAAAATAGTCGAGTTTGAGCGTTTTAACACGTTCAGAAGAAACGCTTCAAATTTCCAAACCCCAGCATCAAAAAACAAAGGCGAGTGACAGCAATTTAAATCGTTCATTGTAAACAATGAAAATAGCTGAGTGGTAGCGTTTCAAAGTCGTTGAGTGTAAAAAAAAATCCAATTGTTGAGTGCAAGCGTATACTTTCAATAGTGGAGATGCAGCCATTTAAATCGTTGAGTGGCAGCCTATGAATAGTGTTGTGGTTGACGAAATTCACAAACCACCATTCAGGTCCCTTAGGTGAGATATCTCTGTAAGTATATGTGTAGTTAGGCCCAAACCCGTTGTCTAGAGGGAATAAATGTCATTTATGCGGGCTGCGACTCTTCAGGATAGCCGTTTTTCTTTTACTATCTTTATTTTGGACCAGCCGCCATTATTACCACCACCAACCACGTCTCAACAGCCATCACAACAACAACCACCAACCACAACACCGCTTCACAATAACAACCACAACGCCGCTTCACAACAACAACCACCAACCACAACGCCGCTCCACCACAACCGCCACGACCTTTACCGTCACAACTCGCCACCATCTCATCCACACCATCTCGCGCCACTCGTGGGCGCCGATGCTGGACTCGTGCGGGGCGCGCACCGAGCAGCGTGTTCAAAAACATCACGGACTTTCCGCAGAAAACGGATCAAAAACGACTCGCGCCCACTTTTGTTCCGTCCAATCGGTGAGCGAGGGGCGATTTGGCCCCGCCTCCAGGGCGTTGGAGTGAGGACGCTATATGCAAATTCATGGATCAAAAAGCATTCACGCCCACTTTTCCTCGGGCCAATGGGGAGCCAGCAAGAGAGGTGAAGGGTCGGAGGCAGAGGGTCAAGGGTGAAAGAGCGAAGCCACGGGGCTTATAAAAACGGCTGCGTTCGTCAGTCAAGTTCAGTTCAGTTGGAAGTTCGAGTTCAAGTGTGCGGAGTTCAAGAGAGTCGTCGGTGGAGCTCGAAAGAAGTGGTACTAGTCAGAGTGAAGAGGACGGAGCTGTGGAGAGGTGACGGCGGCGAAGGCGGACGAGGGGGTGCTCGCGTCGGTGCCGGGAGCTGCACAGGGAGAGGCCAGCAACGCGACCGAGGTGGAGGAGGAGACGCTCGCCGCGGGACCCGAGACAGGGTGATATCCTCCTTCCCCCGAGCATCAGCAACCCCCTCCTGTTTCCCCCCGCGCTGAGATAGTGCGACAAAGGGGGCCCCCTTCCCACCCCCTACCAGACACTGTCCGCGAGGCCCGCGGAGTTGAGGCACCACCGCCGCTCCGCGTCTCATCATCAGACGGGTAGGCCCGACACGGTCTCGGCCCCAGGCCCGCCTACCCCCCTCATCCTGGAGGGTGGTTCTCTTTTCTTTTGCTTTGGGAATATGTGTTGTCGGCCCCGTCTGTGAAGTAAAATTGTATAAGTGTTGCCGTGTGCCCGGTAGTCGGATAGATCTGCATTGTTGCATTTGCTTTTTGTGTAATATTGCATTGTCTTCTTCTTTTACATGTGCTTTTGGTGGAATTGTATATGTGTGCTTTCCGTTCATCGCGAAATAAATGTGCTTATTGTTGAACTGTTTTCCCGCTTCGCTTCGTCTTTTCTTTCATTGAATCTCCATCTTGCTTCACGTAAAGGGTTGGTCGTGGGCTAAAACGCCCGATAATTAATCGAACCGTCGAGGCCGACGAATAACACCGCTCGGTTATCCCGATAGTACGGAACGGGTCGCTTAAAGTGGCCCGTGTCCGAAGTCGACCTGCGGCAAGGTGCGATCGCCCGGTCTACCCTCCGTGTGGGTACTTAGGTAGGTCGAATTTGGCGAGCAACCCTATCCCACGCGGGGGCCGATTGGCACGATCGTGGTGAGACCGAAAGGTCCACCCGTGACTGGTTCCCGGCGTTAGTCCGAGAGGGTCACGACTGGATTGTCCGTCCGGTGGGCGACGTGCCGCGATTCGAGTTACGTGGCCGTCCGCACGCCGGCGGGCGCGAATCCGCAACAATAGCAAACCCTACGTCACCGGCAAAGATAAACTGCCGCACGATATGGATAAGTTAGGCTATCGTTGGGCATAGTTTGTGAACGCCGGCTTCACGATAATTATTCTTGGTATATCGTATCTATAAGTAATCAAAGCGCTCTATGCACATTATTAGTTCATTGTGCATTTGTCCAACCCGTTATGAATATACCGAAATCGTAAAAACAAGCTATAGCTCATTGTTGAAAAAGCCCCATAAAAAATTAGCCGCGAAGAACTTCGAACAATGGTGCAAAGATGTCTCCTACCCGTGGACACGCGGACGCAAGGAGGATCCATCATAACCCACACCCTCCCCCTCACACTCACCTACTACTGCCAACATGAACAAACTACTACTAATACTAATACTGATACTGATACTGATACTGTTACTGCTGACATGGACATCGACTCAAAAAGGACTCGAAAACACTGTTGGGTTCCCCTTTTATGAACACCATTTTTATATACCAATTCCCAAAACCGCTGGGAACACGTCTTTATATGGCAGTTGTAAGCTAGAAACACGTTCATTTTTTTTTTTGTCGACCGGAAGATGTCATTGGAATACGTCTACATACGTCGATGTGTGTTGGGACTACGTAAATAATTGGTTCAAAGCACGTCAAACATAAGTTAGAAATAAGTTTCGCGTAAAAAAGACATTACCGCGACGTGTTTCGACTTATGAGTAGCTTATAAGTATCCTTTGTGGACGTGTGTAAGCGTCCACATATCGTGTGTACAACTTATCCCCATCGCATGCGGAACGTGTGTCATACGCCGAGTACGTCGTAAAATTTTGAACATGTTTAGAATTTCTTGACGTACTCTACTTACTACGACGTATGATAGCGTACTTTAGCGTTCTACTCACGTATACCAAACTTACTCATACCGTATTTGACGTGCCCCAACGTTTTAGACACATTTTTCTTAGGTCGGCATACGCTGGCAAGATCGCCAAGGTGTGACCGCTATGTTGACACTTCCATTTCTACGGCAGTTATGATTCGAATCGTTGTGCGTCAGTCTTTTGATAGGCTACGTCACGACATCGTCGGCGATGCGTGCAACGCGCTATGCCTAAGTTAGACTACCGTTGGGCATCGGTTGTGTAGGCCGACAACAGGTTCAGCATTCGTTGGTATAAGTTATCTATAACACAACGAAACGTTCTGCGTCCGTTACCAATGCGTTATACATAAGACCAAGTCGCTATGAATACGTCCGAATCTTTAAAAAGAAACATCAAAAGTTCAACGTAAGCCAGCGTTTTACATAAATTTTAATACGTTGCCATCGCTGGCTAAAACGTCAAGGTGTGACCGGGCCTTAAACATTACCTTGACGTGTTTTGACTTATGAGTAACTTACAAGTAACGTTTGTTGACGTGTGTCAACGATTGCGTAACGTGCCTACAACACGTTACTCATAGGTTAGAAATAAGTTTCGGGTATGCTAAACATTACCTCGACGTGTTTCAACTTATGAGTAACTTACAAGTAACGTGTGTCAACGATCGTGTAACGTGCCTACAACTTATGGCCAGCGCATGCGGAACGTGTGAGTCATACGCTGGCATACGTCGAAAAATTTCAAGCATGTTAAAATTTGTCAACGAGTTCGGCGTACTACGACGTACTTCAGTGTGCTCTTAACGTATACAAAACTTACCCATAACGTATTCGACGTGTGCCAGCGTTTTAGACAAATTTTTCATACGTCGGCATATGCTGGCTATATCGTCAAGGTGTGACAGGGCCTTTACACATGTGTGAACCAATTCAGAATTGCCACCCTTTCATTAGAAGTACCACGAGCAACCTGAATATGTGATATTTTAATGTCGAAACTATAGAATATCAAAAGCGAAAAGTCGAATAAGTAGTATTTTAGACCTTTTAACCCTTTTGACCTTTCAACAACTTAGGCCCCTTTACCCCATTTAGTTTAGACCCCTTACACTTTTTATACCCACAAGACCATTAGACTCATTAAGACCCTTTCGACCCTTACACACCTTAAGACTCTGAGACCTTTTAGACATATTCAACCCCCTTTAGGTGCACCCCACACAAACATTTATAGTCTTCCTGTAATATTCAGACTTTACCTTTTTCAGCAAGTAATGCACAAACTCCACTCACCCAGAAGCTGGATACTGATGCAACTCGAAGCCAACATCCCAAGAAAAATTACAAAACTGTCAGAAAATTTCCATAAAGACAATATCTGAAAGTAAAAGTTGGCCGGTGCAGCCTCACTCTGCTTATGGCGAGTCACATGGCTCAAGACAGTTTACACTCAAACTGGTTGCGAGGCAACACTAATACGTGCCTTTTTCACTTCTTATTTTATAATGTTTGCGTATTTACATTAAAAAATCACTACAGCTGCAAACTTTTAAATAAATAACTCTTTCCAATCACTAATTCTTGATTTACTTGAGTAATACATCTGCTTGTAGTTCTCTCACAATCTATGTCATCAAATAAAAAAGCTTAAATATTGATTAATTATGTATGTCCATCGGATGTACCCAAGTATTTGCTTGGTTTCTGCAAGCATGCCCCACTTGTATATACACTCAGTGTATAAAACATGATGAACGCCTTCCTAATATTGAGTTGCACCCCCTTTTGCCCTCAGAACAGCCTCAATTTGTCAGGGCATGGACTCTACAAGGTGTCGAAAGCATTCAACAGGGATGTTGGCCCATGTTGTTGACAATGCTTCCCACAGTTGTCAACTTCGCTGGTAGTAGATCTCTACTCTGAAGAGCTCATTCCATCTCATTCCACAGAGGCTCAACTGGATTGAGATCTGGTGACTAGGTAGGCCACTGCAGCAATCTGAATTCACTGTCATGTTTGTGGAATTATTCCTGGACAATCCTAGTCTTGTGGCATTATCCTGCTGAAGAAATCCATTCGCCGATGGATACACTGCCGTCAAGAAGGGATGCACCTGACTGGCAATGATGTTCAGATATCCTGTGGCATTTAAACATTGCTCCACTTTTATGAAGGGGCCTAATGTGTGCCATGATAACGCACCCCACACCATCACACCACCACCACAAGTCTGCAATGTTGACACACGGCATGATGGATGCATGTATTCATGTGGTTTTCTCCATACCCTAGTCCTCACATCTGCGTGAAGCAACAGGAATCGGGATTCATCAGACCAGGCGATGTTTTTCCAATTCTCCAGTGTCCAATGTTTTTGTTTTTTTACTGAAAGAAGTGGAACTTTGTACGGTCGTCAGCTGCCATATGTCATCCATGTCAAGGTATGATGAGTTGTGGATTATTTTATGATCTTTTGGTACCAATGTTGTACTGGACTGTCAGTCGACTAACTGTAGCCCATCTGTTGCTCTGCACAATTTGTGTCAACCTTCATCAATGAGCTGTTTTCAACCTCTGGCCTGCTGTTGGCTGGATGTCCTTTGGGTGGTGGACCATTCTGAAAACACATGGGAAATTGTTGAGCATGAAAAACCCAGCAGCATTGCAGTTCTTGACATACTCAAACTGGTGTGCCTGGCACCTATTACCATACCACGTTCAAAGGCACCTAAATCTTTTGTCGAGCTCATTCACCCTCTGGCACACATTAGGCCCCTTCATAATCCATGTCTTCATACTCCATGTCATTAAGCCCCTTCATAATCCATAATCCATAATACACAATCCATGTCTCAATCATCTCAAGGCTTTAAAATCCTTCTATAACTTGTCTCCTCCCATTCATCTGCACTGATTGAAGTGGATTTAACAGGTGCAATCAATAACGGATCATGGCTTTCGCCTGAAATCACCTGAGCTGTCTGTTTCATGGAAAGAGCAGGTGTTCCTAATGTTTTGTTCACTGAGTGTATAGACAAGTAATAAAAACATTTTAAACAAGAAAAAGAGCAATCAGAGATTGCAGACCCTTGCCAGGACTTGTTTTATGTGGCGTTTGTGTACTGGTGTGTTACATAATTAATAAGAGACATAATTGGAACTGCCACTTTATAACTGCTGGCAGTGATGATCAGGTACTAAGATTTCCTGCTTTGATGCAATCCTGCTTTGATTGGACACCTAACCCTGACCCATGACGTTTTTAAAATTATTATTCAAATTAATTCATCCATCCATCGAGACCATACTCTGCAGAGCGTTGGTGCTGCCAAGGCAGTCTCCTGGGCTATTGGGCACAATCCTGGACAGGTTTCCACTCCAATACAGGATACCAGCAAGCTGCTACTCATTTTTCCAACCTCAAAAGGATGACAGGCTGAGTCAATCCCACTTGGTATTAATTCAACAGCCAAGTGGGATTTGAACTCAGGATCCTAGGATCCTAAGCCCACCACCTTAACCATTAAGCCAACACCAGGCATAATTAATTTAGAATGGGATTAAAATAAATTCAAATCAAATTGAAGACCAAATAGGTACAGTCCTGCATTTGAGAAATCAGAAGGAACCCAAACAAGCAAAAAGCAAAGATGAAGTCTTCAGGATTAACCTGGATAGGATTCACATTTCAGCTGCTACTCCTCTACCCTCAAACCCATACAGGGTACAGCAAAGTGAGCCTTATTAAAAAAACAAACAAAAAAAAACAACGCCAGATCAAAAAAAATAAATAATTCTGGCTGCCAGACCATGCGTCCGATCAAGTTTAAATTTAAAACATATATTCCCCATCACTACTAGTTCATAATTATGAAGTTTCACATCTTCATTGAGCAGTTTCAGAGAAAACATTTTTTTTTCTTCAATCCAATATGGCTGCCAAACCATGTGACCTATCAATTTTTCCTTTACAAAGTTGTACACCCATGGCTTGGGGAACATTTTTGTGAAGTTTCCCCTCGATCTGTCTTGCTGTTCTGGAGAAGAAGATTTTGAAAATAGTTTTTAGGGTAAATCCAAAAGAGCTGCCAAATCATGTGACCTATGACATCATATGTGTAAACCTTTTGTGTTCAGCCACTTCAGAGAAGAAGATTTTTGAAGGCTTAAAAAAAAAACACAATATAGCTGCTAAATAACGTGAACGATGTTGTCATCAAAGTTTTTTTCTGTGGACCATTTATCCCTCGATGACCCTCAAAAAATTTTCATGCTGATCATATGTAGCGTTCTACATATGCAATGATGACATCATAACGGAGGCACCTACGACATCATAAACATCACAATTATTCCCCATGAGGAGTACTTGCCAGGTGCCAAGTTTCAATTTTTTTCTCTGGTGTGGTTTCAGAGATACAAAGGTCCAAAGTTTTCCATTTTTCCAACATGGTTGCCAGACCAAGTGACATATGACATCATAATTATCAATAAAATATTCTACATGAGTTGTCACTCCTATGGTGAAAATTTTGTCTCAATCTGACAAGCGGTTGTGGATAAAAACAAACAAACAAACGGACCCAAATGCAATATCTTCTCCTTCGGCGAGTGTAAAAATGCAAAAGGATGTCGGGATGTTACAAGGTAGGGATGGTCACGAGAATTGATCATTTAAAACCATCCCTACATCTTTCTTTGAATAATGGTTGTCCCTAAAAAAGACAGTTATAACACACACACACACACACACACACACACACACACACACACACACACACACACACACACACACACACACACACACACACACACACACACACACACACACACACACACACACACACACATTCAGTATCTTTTCTTGGGACAACCATTATTCAAATAAAGATGTAGGGATGGTTTCACATGATCATTTCTCTTGACCATCCATACCTACCTTGTTTACATACTTTTTGGAGTAACATCCCCACAACCTTTTGCATTTTTAGCCCATCCTCCACTCAGCAGGAGATGGGGGTGTGCAATCATGTGCGTGTCTGTGTGTCTGTCTATCACGACTATAACTTTTTTTTTTACCATTTGAGCATTTTTTGTCAAACTTTCAGCAAAGCTGTATGATGAGAATATGGAGAAGACAAATTAATAATTAGGTCAAAAGGTCAAAGGTCAGCATCACATAAAATCGTCATTTTCATACAATGGACCTGAAATTTTAAGAATTATCATATTAGGTCACTGAATTAGTTCACCATTCAAAAGCCAGAAGCCGGTTTTTTTTGTTTGTCTTGTTTTTTTTCCGATCAAAAGGTCAAAGTTGCATAAAAATCATCAATTTTCATCCAATTGACCTGAAATTTATTTCATCCAATTGATTCGGAATTTAAACAGGGTTTGTGTATTGGGTTACTGAATTGGTTCACAAAATGCTTGAAGCTGATTGTTTTGAGGTCAAAAGGTCTGGGTCACTGAATAGGTTCAATCAAAAGCAAGAAGCTGAATTTTTATTTATTTATAGATCAAAAGGTCAAGGTTGCATAAAATTGTCAATTTTCATCCAATTTACCTGAAACTTTCAGAATTTTCATATTGGGTCACTGAATTAGATGAAGGGATGTTACGGGTGGGACCAAAATAGGTAGAAGCCGAGTTTTTTTTTTTTTTCTTTTTTTCTTAAATAGATCAGCAGGTCAAAGGTCAAGGTTGCACAAAATTTTCATCCAATTGATTTGAAATTTGAACAGTGTTTGCATATTGGGTCACTGAATTGTTTCACAAAATGCGAGAAGGTGATTGTTTTGAGGTCAAAAGGTCCAGGTCACAAAATTGTCAATCCATGTGATTGACTTGAAATCTGAGCAGGGTTTGCATATTGGGTCAATCAAGCCAATTGCTTTTGAGGTCAAAAGGTTAAGGTCGCCTAAAATCGTACTGTAATTAAAAAAAAAAATTTCGTCATGTTTAGCAGACAGAAGAAGAAGTCTGAATACAAAGTGGACGCAGACAGGCTATGCATTTTCAGATGCTTTCTAGCTTAAAATGTTTTTATTCCATGTTTCTTTACTTCTTTTTTCGAAATGTATATAGATGTTCGACGACGGATTGACAAATAAATGTTGGAGTACAAACTTTATAGACGTGCTCATATTGTAATGGTACTGTACATACTTTATAGATGATATAATACTCTAAATAGTATGTCTTTCTGTCACCAACTTCCAGATAATATGGCACCATTAATCACATCCATATTTTGGCCCTCAGACAAAAATGTCTCGCGGCCCTGCCCCCACCAGGCTGATTGACCGTCGTAGTCCTGCTCACTCCCTGATACCTTCCTTTTTCCTTTCAAGGGAATGCAGTTTTGCATACTTTTTGTGGAATCTTTTCAAGCTATTAAAATTACGATGGAAAAGGATGTGGGCAACAAGGAAAAATCTGTCGGATGGGAGTAGAGTCATTGCCATTGAGAGAAGCAGCTCGGAAATACGCTGTCTGAAGATGATTATTACTGTATTATTATGATGAACGAGAAGATTGGCCGCTTTTCGACCGATCTCGATTTTTAGATCCTCGTGGAGGATCTCTAAGTCTTACTCACGTTGTTGTTCTTGTGGACTTTTTTTGTTTCACAGCCTACAGTTTTCATTGAAACTTCCTGAAACTTGGTGTATATATGTAAAAATACCTTGCGCAGACAGTGACGATCTCCAATTTTGAAAATTCCTCCGAGAAAAAAAAGTTACGACGTCAAAATATCTCCGTTAATGGAAATCGCCGAAAAAAATTATCTCCGAAACTAGGCAAGCTTTTTGAATTCTGTTTGCGGGAATCGAACAGGGCATTAGCAGAGATGAATTACTGCACATATGATACATCACCATGACGTCATATCAATTTTTATGACGTCATTCCTATTTTTTTACATTTTTTTTTGTTTCACAACCCAGAGTTTTCATCGTATCTTCGTGAAACTTGCCATGTATATGCAGAAAGCCCACGCGCAGGCAATAAACATCGCCGATTTTGGAAATTCTTCCTAGAAAAAAAGTTAACGTCTTAATATCGCCACTAATGGAAATCGCCTACACCATTATCTCCGAAACTAGTTTGTTTCACAGCCTTCAGTTTTCATCGAAACTTCCTGAAACTTGACACATATATATGTAAAATACCCTGCGCAGATAGTAAGCATCTCAGATTTTGAAAATTCCTCCAAGAAAAAAAGTTATGACGTCAAAATATCTCCACTAATGGAAATCGCCTAAAAAATTATCTCCGAAACTAGGCAAGCTGTTTGAATTTTGTTTGCGGGAATCAAGCCGGGCATTAGCACAGATAATTTATCGCAAACCTGATACACCACAATGACGTCATATTCGTTTTTATGACGTCATCATTAAGAGGACGAGGATCTTAGCTCATTCGAGCTTGTTTTGATTTTTTTTGCTTTTGCCATGGTCTGGAGGACTGAAAAGTGAAAAGTGATACCTTCCTTTTTCCTTTACAAAAGAGAATCAGCTGAGCAAACCAGGTAGGCTCTTGTATGTAGCCCATGCGACTTTTTAGAGATGATATATGCTCCAGCTTTAATTATGTATGTAGCGGGTGGGACCAACATTTTTTTCTGTGCCACCCCGACATGGAGAATACTAATGCACACTCTCTGATTATATATATATATATATATATATATATATATATATATATATATATATATATATATATATATATATATATATATATATATATATATTGGTTACGAGACTTCCGTTATTCTCAGGTTTTCCGTCTGTCTGTATGTATGTAATGGACAGCTTTGGAGGCCAGGAGTCAACCGATTTTGATGAAACTTGACTGGTAGGTTCATACCAGGATCTAGTTGTATGCTTTTGAGCACTGTTGCTATGGACGCCACCGTTGCCCAGCAACGGGACTTTGAAAATTTTGAAAAAAATCCGAAAAATATTTTTATATATATATTTTTTGAAAATCAAAAATCGGCTTCCGCGCTTTTATGCACACTATAATCAACCTCTTTGTCAAAAAAATTCAGCCCGATCCGTCAAAAACTGTATGACTAGTATACACTTATATAGCGACCACCCATGTCGCCTTCCAGCTTGTATATACCGTATATGTATATGTATATGTATATGTATATATATATATATATATATATATATATATATATATATCATTTCTGTTAACGTCTGTGCGTAATTTGACGTATCTCTTCCAAAACTGCCAGACGGATTGTTGCCATTTTCGGCATGCGGGTCCTCTGTGGTCTAATGAATAGCATGGGCTATGTGAGATCGTGCCAGATGGATAGGTTTGGGAATTTTGGGCGATTTTCTAATTTTTACATTCGTTTGCATGGCGACGTGTGACGTCATCGCTGAGAGACGTAATTCCGTCATGACATCGGTCATTTGCTGACGCCATTACGTCTGTCGTCGACAGACCGTCACCGCTGAGAGGGGTAATGCCACTCCTCGAAAACAGCGTCTGCAATGTAAAACCCTCTTCTGCACATGCTGACTACCTCAGAAGGTGAATTTGACACTAAAAATGTAACAAGAAACATTGTATTTGAAGTAAAGATTAATTTTTTTAAAATATTACTGCTCCTGTTCAGTCTCGGGCTCGGCCTATATCATGTTAAACTTGCCCCATCAGACGCCAACCTTCCAGTCACACTGCAGAGGATGCAATTTCCAGTCAGACTCGCATACTCGATGACCATAAACAAATCCCAGGGCCAAACATTTGACAAACTCGGAATATACCTCCCAGCCCCTGTGTTCTCCCATGGCCAACTATATGTTGCATTTTCACGTGCAAGAGGTTCCTCCTATATATCTATCAAAGTGGACAATAATTCCTCACAATGACTATTCAGCAACAAGACACTCACTCAAAATGTCATCTTAACTATTATGCCTCATCCACCTTTTGCCACCCATTAAACTCCGTGCGGAGCACGGGTATATGCCAGTATATATATATATATATATATATATATATATATATATATATATATATATATATATATATATATATATATATATATATATATATATATATTATAGTTTTTAAAGAAGAAGAAGACTCTTCCAACCAAAAGTAAAAACGACATCGACTCCGCCAATTTGAGCAAGAAAGCAAGAACAGACCGAGTCTCAGGTGACGTTTCACCAACTTCACAGCCGGCTTCCTCAGACACAATAGACACAGATACAATTGGTCTATTGTGCCTGAGGAAGTCAGCTGTGAAGCAATTGAAATATTGCCTGAGACGAGGTCTGCTCTTGCTTTCAGATATCTGAACTCAAGTTCAGGTCATATACATATTGTTATGTTTGTGGTGGTAGATGGAAGAATCTAATATGAAATAGAGTTGCTTTGTGTGGAGTTACTTGGTCTGTGGACATGCAGGAGGCATCTCAATGTGAGTAAGTGGGGAACTTGTGAGCTTAAGTGTTACGTGTTACCACATGAGGGGTGGTACGGTGTTAATTGCCGAGGGAGAAAGAATAAGTTTGTTTTTTTGTTTTGATTTGTTTGTTTTTTTGTATACCTTGTCGAGGCCCGGATGAGAGCTAACGCACAACGCACAGCAAGGGGGGCATGAGACAAGAGGGGTGGGAGTGGGAAGGACAAAACAGTGGGGAACAGAGACATTAGGAGATCTGTGGAAGGGAGAGGGATGGGGCAGGAAACACGGGGTATACAAGATGGACATTACAGGGACTTTCAGGGAGGAAAGCAGGGAATTTGAAGGAAGTGGGTTTGGGGTGGATTAATGGGGGTAGAAATGATCAAAGATTTGGATGGGGGATGATAAGAGGTGGTGGGGAACAGCTGTTTTGAAGGCCTGGAGGGAAGAATGGGATTGAACAGAGTGAGGGAGTTTATTCCAAAGGTGGGAAAACAGAGGAATGAAAGATTGAAGGTGAGCAGTGATTCGTGATTTTGGTAGTCTTACCAGAAGGGGGTTGTTGGTGGACCTTGAGCACCCTGCGGAAATATGGTGGGGACATATCGCAGACACAGCGGGGGGGGGGGCAGGGGCGAGACATGAGAGCAGGCCCGTCGCTAGGGGGGGCATTTGGATGCAATTTCCCCCCCATGGTGCATCTGGTGCCCCCCACTTGTACGCCACCCATTTATGCCCTGTTGCACCCTGTGAACAACTTAGTGTTTCAGGCCGAGCGCCCACTGTGACCTTGCTGTTTAAGAGTTCACCTGTGTGAACTAAAACCCTTATTCCAGATGTTCAACATGGTGAATAATGAGGCCTTCTTGGATAAACTGTTCTTTAATAATATCCTTCTTTGAATAACAGTCAAGAGATAAGTGTGCGCCTGTCAGCGCATCTCCAACAGTAATTGCCAAGACAATACAGTCCAAGACCACAAGATAAAATATAATAACGCAAACACCAACACCAGCAGCCATGACCTCGTGTCGAATGTCGATGTTGTGGGTGGTTATATATATATATATATATTTTTTTTTTTTTATATATATCGTGGATCATTTAGTTTTAAGGAATAGCCAATCAGCGTATTCGATATGGAGACCCTATTGAGCAGGTTACCTGATTGGTTGTAAGTTAGGTATAAATGTAATATCGTCATAATATGATAAAGGAAAAGAATTAAATTTACATTATTAAAGATGAAGTGCACGTGCACCACGTGACCTTCACAACCCGTCAACCCTCCATCTTACAAAAGTAATCTTATAATAACAATTAAAAATATGTGTGTTTGCAATCGTGCTTACATTTGAAATTATGCAGATAAAACCTGTTTTTGGTGCATGGATCATTTAATAAATAAAACCGTCAACCGTCAAATCTCGCGAGTCGCGAGATTAGTGACGCGAGTCGCGAGATTAGTGACGCGAGTCGCGAGATTAGTGACGCGAGTCGCGAGGGGCGAATCGCAGAGCACAAGCTTGCAGCAGGAGAAAAAGACGTGGATGATGGATAAACGAAAATGGCTCAGAAAAGGAAAAAATGCAAGCGACGAAAATGAAGAAGATGATGAAAGATATGTTGTGGGAGGAGGAGGAGGAAAAGACGATCATGTCGATGAAATACCGACAGAAGCTGACCAACCTGGCCAAGCCAGCAACGTCAGCCCTGCGGCTGGAGCCTCAGCGCAGGCAGCCGGGTTGCCACGCTCGGCAGCAGCCTCGGGATCGGGTGTGACTGTCAAGCCGCTTCCCGATGATCTTGGAAGTGAGAGACCGAGTCGAGTTGTTCTACAGCGGTACCCTGGCCATCTGTTGCAGAACAAGAGTCGCTCGTTTGTGTCCTCATGGTACCAGACTAATGAATGGCTGGAATACAGTGTGCAGACAGATGCAGCATTCTGCTATCCATGCAGGAAGTTTAACACCGCACGTGGCCCAGTGGACTCTACTTTCACAGTGCGAGGCGACCAGAATTGGAAACATGCCGTTGAGAAGGGCAGGGGGTTTCACAAACACGCAACTTCAAAGGAACATTTAACTTGTGTTTTGAGGTGGAAGGAGAATGAGAGGCGCATCGATTGTGGTTAGGAGATTTCCACACTCCTCAATGCTGACCAGCGAAATAAAAACCGGTACTATGTGTCTGCTCTTATAGATGTTGTGGGATTTCTCGCCGAAAATCAGATACCTTTTAGAGGGAGCCTTGATCATTTTGAGGATATTCCAGACGGGCACAGTGGGCTCTTCCTCTCGCTTTTAAACTACACACTCAAAAAACACCGAGCTAGCCGAAATAATAAAGCATATCCCACGAAACGCAAGCTATACTTGTCCGGAAATGCAGAATGAACTGATCTGCACATTGAGTAATGTTGTGACGGATGCCATCGTGGAAGAAGTAGGCACATCGTGGTTTACCATGAAGGTGGATGGGACGAGGGACCCCACTGAATGTGAGAACATATCAATCATCATTCGCTTTGTATCGGCATCAAATGAAGCAACAGAGCGTCTACTCACAATAGCTACAGCCGACGCTGGAGATGCAAAAACATTGACAGACCTAATAATTGCAGAGCTGATAAAAACAGGACTTGACATGTCAAAAATATTAAGTCAGGTGTACGACGGGGCTTCGGTAATGGCTGGGAAGCACGGTGGGGTGCAAAAGTTGTTGCAAGAGATATTGGAAAGAGAAATCCCCTATGTGCACTGCTTAAATCACCAACTCCATCTGGTAGTTATCCACGCACTGGCAGCAGAGAAAGCTGTCACTGATTTCCTCGAGGTTTGTTGTTGCCTGTACAAATTCTTCAGAAAGCCCACTGTTGCTGCACAGTATAAAGATAAGCGGTTAAAACGACTTCTTGATAAAAGGTGGACGGGACATTTAGCCACCGTGTCTGTGATCATAGGATCTTTTAAGGATATCACATTCTGACTGTCGGAGATTGATGCAGAGCGCGCCTACGGTGCAGAGATGAGGATGGAGGCTATTGGGCTTTTGCAGGAAGTCTCTGGGCCTGCCTTCATGTTCATTGCTATCTTTGTACAAAAACTGCTGATGTTGTTAGATGGCCCTAACAGACTCTTGCAGGCAGAGGACATGGACGTGCTAACGGGGTCGGAACTGGTGGCGAGTGCTACAGAGTGCGTGAAGAAACTCCGCTCTGAGGATGAGTTCACTGATCTGTGGAACAAGGCCAACGATGCTCGCACTTCTACACCTGCACCACCAAAACGGAGACGCACAATGCATAAGAACTTGGAACAGTTTGTAGTTTTGGAGACTACAGGACAAAACAACGACAATGACAAGACGGAACTGCAGAGGGTTTTTTACTGCGCAATTGACACTGTGCTTGGAGACATCGCTCGGCGCTTCAGTGAGCGCAACACACAACTCGCCCGTTCACTCGCTGCCTTGAATCCTGAAAATGGCACGTTTTTGGATCCCCACTTGCTTCAGCACATCATGACATTAACAAAATCAACCATCAGTGAAACAGAGTGTGTGGTTGCAAAGCAGTTTATTCACTCACAGACAGAAAAGCAGCCAAACGAGAGATGGACAACACAAAAACTCCTCTCAACATACCACAAAACGCTGGAAGCCATGCCAAGTGTAGTGACTGCTATGAGACTTGGACTAACACTTGGTGCGTCCACTGCCATGTGTGAAAACTCATTCTCAACATTGAGGAATGTCTTCACTGACCATCGATGGTCCATGCACCATGCACGCAAGGCACAACTGGTACGGCTGGCCTTCGAGAGAGACCTCACACGTAAATGCCTGAATGAATGGAAGGAGAAGGTCCTCAGAAGATTCCACACCGAGACACGTCGCCTGCAGCTCTTCTGACAGCGAGTACAGCGGTATAAAAACTATACGAGGAGTTCAGATTGTGTGTGTGACTGCTGGTGATGTGTGTGTGTGGTTGTGGTTGAAGTGTGGTTGTGGTCAGCACCCGCCGTGGTCGGCTGCTTTGTACTTCTGATGTTTAAGTTAAATGTTGTGTTTGGTGCTTTGCATATCCCATATCTAGTGCTTTGTGCATAACCTTACCTCTGTGTAATTGACTGCTTTAAATGCGGACCTTGTGGTATCTTCAGGCTGGTCGTATTTGCTGTTGATAGTTTAACGTGATGATCGCAGGTCATAGCGGACTGTATCTTATTTCAAAGTGCACTGATTCTGGTGCCAACCTCCCCCGTTTCGTCATTGTATCTCTGGTATATTGATTTTCGAATGCCAATTCTTCACAACACCTTGTATAAGTGCACCTGAATTGGTGCCAATTGTCTAATCATTGAATATTTGCATTGTGAATGTGCCAGTTTGTTGCGGCTCTTCTGCATTCGAATAATTTTAGGCCTAAAACATCGGAACATATTAAATCTAGCTGAGATCAATTTGGTAAGTATGCGACGGCAACCTCAGTATAGATGTGTCAATGCTGCATGAATACAATAGTATACAGGGTTATCAAAAATATTAAATATAATAATTGTGCCCCCCCATCCAGTTCATATGCCCCCCTTAATACTGAGCCCTGCCGGAGAGGAGACGGTAGAAGACAGAAAGACCACCAACCTTCCTGTGGTGAGAGAGTGAGAGGCCCAAAGACTCAGCCTCATCATGGGAGATGCCAATGATCCAAAATGCCGTGGTTTCCACAGCGTGAAGCTGAGAAAGGTGAGAGGCAGGAGCACCAGCCCAGAGGGGAGAGTAGTACTCCATCAGGCTGCGGATGAAAGCTTTGTATGTGGTCAGGAGCTCAGGTGGGCCAAGGAAAGACTGCACAACGGAGAATTCCCAGTCGGCGACTGGCTTTGGAGGCCAGTTCTCCAGTATGTGATTGCCCTCTGCAATTTTTCCCTATGTTTTATATTTCAAAATCGGAAATAAAGTTGGGGAACACATCCCTGAAACCACAATAAATGGACAGAAAGCCTCGCCTTCAAAGTGTGACAACAGGCGGTCATGTCTCAGAGGCTGGTGATTGATGGGCATGACGTCAGAAGCTAGCCGAGCAGGAGAAGCCCCGCCTTCCTGGGTTTGGTGCGTGCAGGCCACACCCCAGAGGCAGAGGATAGATATTGGTGTGACCAAAGTCAAAGGAAGGCAGGTTGCACATTTTCGGAGGAAAAAATGAGTTGGTTTGCGCATTTTGAGAGAGCCGTTATCAGTAGGCTGGACATTTTGAGCCATGATCAGAGTGAAGGCACAAGGCGCATTGTTTGGAGAGGCTATAGCAGAGGTTGAGCGCACGCCGAGGAAGACGACATGACCATTGAATTTGTGTTGAGGAAATTTTGCTCGTGTGATGAAGTAAGACGCTGGCCTTTTGCTCTTGGTCGGGTTGGTGAGGACAATCGGAGCACACAAAGTCATTACACTGGGGCTTTGAGCCTTGGTGTGGAGTGCCGCTCGTGGATTGCCTGGCATGCGTTTGTCCCGTGATGAGAGAAGTGCCATTTGCGTGCGTCTGCATGTGCAGATCGAAGCTCCTCGATTCCAGCTCCACAAGGATCAGTACTGAGCCGAGCTAAGTGCAGGAATAGTAAGTTAAAAGGGAAGGTTTTTCTTTTTACCTTGCTTCCCCATTGTCTGTATTTGCATCTGTGTGAGAGGCGCCTTGACCGTAGGATTTATTTTCTTTATTATTATCATCATTACCTTTTGAATTATTGTCTGTTATAAATATCAATTTGCTTTCATTAAATGTATTCCTTTTAAAAAGCTGTAGCCGTGTGCTGTCCTGTTGCAGTGTCCCTTGTGCTGTGCTACTCCTGGGTGGATCGTTTCTCTGCCATTACGCCCCATTAACGCGCGTCTGTTAATCTCTGAGTCTCGGTTGTTGCCTTCAAAGGAGAAGCTTTGCCATCTGTCCAGGTAGGGTATAAACTCCCCAGACACGACAATATATATATATATATATATATATATATATATATATATATATATATATATATATATACATCCAATGGGACCATACTCTGTAGAGAGCATTGGTGCTGCGTAAGCAGTCTCCTTGGCTGTTGGGCACAATACTGGATGGATCGCCACTCCGACACAGGATACCAACATGCTGGCACTCATTTTGCCAACCTCAGAAGGATGACAGGCAGAGTCAACCCCACTTGGTATTAATTCAACAGCTGAGTGGGATTTGAACTCTGGATCCTCGGATCCCAAGCCCACCACCCAAACCATTAAGCTAGCACCAGGCATACATACATACATACATACATACATACATACATACATACATACATATGTGTATGATCTGAACTTGAATTTTCTGCAGAATGAGCCACTGATTCAGAAAGGAGCACAAACAGGCCAACCTCGACCGTCGTTTAAACAAAAGGAAACCCTAATATTCACAACAACAGTGAAGCAAAATGAAATTTAACCTTTGAGGTGGGATTGCACGAGAGTGAATGCAGCAAAGAGAGTGCAGCATGCTGGATGGTGCAGCTGCTCGAACTGAAGAGAGAGTGCAACTCTTGCAGTGTCACTGGGGAGATGAGGTGCTTCTGCACATGATCTGTAAACAAACGGAATTCCATTTTCAGTCTCTATGTCAATTTCTTATTTTTATATTACAAAAGGCAACACACAAATCTGCATTAGGTTTGTAACTGCAAGACGTGAGATTTATACTGATTTTAATGAAAGGTGATTTTGGCTGTGCTTCATCTTCGCTTGTGGAGCATGACCTGAAGGTTGTGGAAGCATTGCGTGATTGATGTGACTTGGGCTTGATGGGACAAGTGACTCTTTTCTCAATGTTCTCTTATCATTGTGTAAGAAAATGAATGGATTTACTGATTATAATGTAAATTGATCACAGTTGCATGAATGAGTAAGGAAATGGAGAAATTGTTTTTACCTTCTGTGGATAACACTTGGAGGCAACTGCAAGCTTGACAGCACACCTGAGTTGAACCAGACATGACAAATAATCAAGAGAAAATGGCAGAGGTCGAACCAAATTTTTTTTCACGCCGTTATATGCCACAGCTGAAGAAAATAATATTCCAAACTCTTGATGTTTTGGTGGATCATACTTCATTGTTTCATCATCTAGGATTCTAGGCTATGTGGCACTTTTCATGTGGTCTGATTCAGTAGTTTCAAGATAACCGAACTTTGTTTTTTTTTTGACATAAACTACGAAAAGTTAAAATGTTCAATGACTGGTTCATTTTCTCACAGTTAAAAGTTATCTAGGAAATACAGAGCGCTGATAATGCAGAGAATAACTTACTGAATTAAACAAGCTCGAATGAGCTAAGATCCTCATCCTCTTAATGATGACATCATAAAAACGAATATGACGTCATTGTGATGTATCAGGTTTGCGATAAATTATCTGTGCTAATGCCCGGCTTGATTCCCGCAAACAAAATTCAAACAGCTTGCCAAGTTTCAGGAAGTTTTGATGAAAACTGTAGGCTGTGAAACAAACTAGTCCACAAGAACAACAACGTGAGTAAGACTTCGAGATCCTCCACGAGGATCTAAAAATATATATTGAAATCATCTTATGGGCTATATTGCGGATACAAACAACAGCACGCTGTAGAGCGCATACCTCCACCAGGCTGAACAGTTTACATTTTGTATCCCACTGATAGGTCAGATATGGATCCAGACCTCAACCAAAATCGAATCGGCTTGTTCTTCTTGCCTACCCAACTCATCCACCAAGTTTTGTCATAACTCGTCCACAAGTTTTTGAAATATCATGCTATATATCGTTTTTGGCCCCATATCTCTCAATGGTGAAGAATCGCTTAGAAAAAAAAAACAAAAAAAACTATTGCATCCAGATTCTGATCTTCACCAACATCTCATCGATTTGTTCTTCTCACACACCCAAACAGTCCACTAAGGTTCGTCTGACTCCGTCCATTGTGTTTTGAGATATCGTGCTCAACTGTATATCGCTTTTCGCATATCACTCAATGGTGAAGAATCGCTGAAAAAATTTCTCATATCCAGATTCGGATCTTCACCAAAATTGAATCAATTCTTCCATGTCAAACGCCCAATGTGTCCACCAAGATTCGTGCAAATCTGTCCTTAACTTTTTTGAGATATCGTGCCATGTATCATTTTTAGCCCCATCTCTCAATGGTGAAGAATCACTGAAAAAAAAAAATTATTGTATCCGGATCTGAACCTGGATCTTCACCAAAATCTAATCATTTTGGTCTTGTCGCACACCAAACCTCTCCACCAAATTTCGTATGAATCTGTCTATAACTATATGAGATATCCTGTTCACAGACAAACAGATAGACAGACAGATAAACAGGGGTGAAAACACAGCCACCACCCATCTTTGGTGGCAGAGATAATAACTTCCATCCATTCATTGGTGCCGTACTCTGTGTAGAGCATCGATGCTGCCTAATGCTAGGTTCCCACTGTCGTGCGATCCGTTACGAACGCCACGATTGGCCATTTGTAGCTGATCATGGAAGTTCTCTGAAAGTCTGTTCCCACTATCACGATGCACGGCACGATTGAAATCGTGGTCTCACAGAGCGTGGTGTTTGTCTTGTCTAAGATCGATCCCGATCACCACGATTAGATGCGATCTGTCGCGCTTTGTTACGATGCAATACAATCTGATACGATGATCCCGATTGACAATTGATCGTGTTGATCGTAGAAAATTTTGAAAAAATCAAAAATTTTCTACGATTAACAGGATTGCCACGACTGACCTCAAGATCTGATAAGATCTGATAGGATCACCACGATTAGTCCACAATTAAGACCATGATTTCAATCGTGCCACGCATCGTGATAGTGGGAACCTAGTTTAAGCACTCTCCTGGGTTTTGGACACAATCCTAGACAGGTCACCACTCCGACACAGGATGCCAGCAAGCCAGTACTCATTTTGCCGACCTCAGAAGGATGACAGGCTGAGTCAACCCCACCTGGTGTTAACTCTGTGGTCAACAGGGCTCAAACTCAGGACCCTAAAGTCCCAAGCCAGCCACCCTAACCAATAAGCCAACACCAGACATATAATAACTTGTCCTTAATAAACGTACTTATCTTTTATATTTCCAATGCACAAGATTACTGGGTGCACTGAGACTTTTTCTCCAAACTCGAGCCAGGAGACCATGTCAAGCGAGAAATCCTGATTCTTAATTGAAAGAAAAAGCGAAGCAACTTTCGTCATCCCCAGACAATCTATTGGGTGCAAATAGGCCAGATAAGTGAGTTCATTCGAACCGGTTGTATTGGATTAAGAAGAGAATTTTGCAATTGATGAATAATCTGGAATGAAATCCTTTGATCAGTTTGAATGGAAAATCCAAGAAATCTGGTCGTATAAACCAGGTCCTCTATATCAATTTGTCCACCATTTTTCTTCTCTCGACCCATTTAACTCACCTTTTCAACAGGTGAGGAGGTGAGTTGGATCAAAGACTTGAGTAGGAGTCGATCACCAAGGTTAAGAAGAGAAATACGACAAGCATGATCTACTGAAAGGGCTGCCAAAGCCCCACTGCTGCAGTACTATCAGGAGAATCCACCAGCCATCAGAAAAATAGAGGACAAGACAGCACTCATTAGGATCTTGTTTACTCTAATGATGGTTAGGATGTTTTTTTTTTTAAGCAGATCTCTATGCATATCTCAGTTGTAAGCCTTATCCACATACCTGCAGCTCAGGGTCACTCGATTGTAGGAGAAGCACCAGGATGGGAAATGCCCCATCTGCCTGCAGAGCTGTACGGCCCCAAGCTGCACATCCACAGTGAAATCGGATCATATACCATGCTCTATACATAGTGTCAGTTCTGCCGAAACAGTTTCTTGGCTATGGTTACAATCCTGTCCATGGTTGCCATGTCGACACAGGAAGTCAGGGCAGGAATTTGTAATTTGTTCAGGGTCCAGCGATAACTTGCCAACTCTTCACAAAGGACACCATGGGATCTTTAATGTCCACCAACTATTATGCTGTCAGAGGGGACGCCCGTTTATCATTTATCTGAAAGATGGCACACACATTGATGATTCACCCTGCCTGTGAAACACAGGGATGGCAGCTTATAGCTGGGCCGCGATTCGTCCCCAGGCAAGACAGCGAAGAGATGAGTTTGCGTACATCTGACCTATCTTGCAAGCACAAAGTAAAAAGTGGCTTTAATCTTGAGCAATTGGGCCAATAAGCATAGCATAAGGGTTTGTAAGAATAAAAAAGCCCCACTTTGTTGACTTTCCAATGTTCAACCTCTCTGCTCACCTCCACTCCTTCGTCCCTCCTTTCTCCTGCCTGTTGAATATTTTTTCCTTTGTTAATCCATTCCCGTTCTTCCCTTTGGTAATTCAAAGTATTAGCCCAACACAACCCTGGTGCTTCATTTGTCTCATAGTGTCCATATAATTCATATATTTTTTAAAACATCCTCTCCTTTGGTCGAGGTCCCTTTTCTCCTCCAGAAAGCACGCATTCTGACTATCCTGAGCTCCTCCAGAATGCACACATTCTTCCAGTAAGCTCCTGGTTAAATTACTAAAATACAAGCTCACTGCACACCTAAACTATTTTGTTACTCACTTCTCTCATCTGTGGGATTAAACTCCTGAACCTCTTGCATTCCTATCTTCCCTCCAGGGCTTCATTGAGGTGAGGTGATGCAAAAGCATCTCCTACGATCAAAAGCATCTCCTCATCCATACCTGCGATCATTTCTACCCACATTAATCCTACCTCTTCCATCCCTCTTGCTTGCAGGTTGCTGTCTTTCCTCCCCTCCTCTTTCTCTCCTCTTTCTTGCTCATTGAGTCCAATGGGGCCCAATTGTCCCATTGTCGGTTTGGTGTTACCTTTCTATACTGCCATTTTGCTCTTCAACGAGGTTCATTCTTGTATCGAAAAAGGTACTCTGATATGTTTGTCCTTCCTGGGATTTGTTTAAAAGCTCTTCTATGAGTATTGAATAAATGTAAATAAAATAAAAAAATAATCCTCACTATAATTCACGGACCGACGCTTGTGGGTTTGTTTGTCAGGCTACTCCTCCTATAGTTCGAGGCCAATTACATCCAGACTTGCTACAGAGGATCAGTATGACCCCTATTAATGTATAGGGGTGTTTTTGTCTTTGCCGGTGGTCTTTGAGGGGGTGAAGGGGGAGACGCAAATTCTCTATGTAAATGTGTATCCTGTAGTGCCACCTCCAATGTAGTGCCACCTCCAACATGTTTCCACCATTTACATTACTGTTTTCCTGTCCCCACATTTTCCAGTGCAGTGAGGTCTTTTAAATTATAAGTAGAAGGTATGTTTTTGCTTCATGCATGTAACCCGGGTGGGGGGGGTGCCTATACATAATTGTCAGTTGCCTATACCAGGACGATGTTGTTCCAAGTTGCATGCTTGGAATAAGATCGCCCGTTGGGCAGGTACTCTGCTAGTCGTATTCATAATAATAATAATAATAACTAGCATCCATTGAAGACAAAGTCTTCGATAGCCCCCACCATAGTAAATGAGGATTAACAAACTTGTATTCTCTAATCGTGTGCAATATGTATGATTTTTAAAATTTGTTAATTTTCAATCCAAGATGGCTGACGACCCATGTGACCTATGACGTCATAAATTTACATTCTGCCTCCAATCCTCCAGTGGAATATGTGTGTGAAGTTTTGTGTTAATCGGATGAGGTGTGTTTTTCTATCCAACAAGATGGCCACCAAACCATGTGACTTGATGTCATAATTTTTACTATGTATGCAAACATGATGGAAGATGATAGTTGCAATTTTTTGCTTCGTTAGGTTATGTGATTCCAGAGAAAACATTATTTCATATTTTTCTTGAATCCAACATGGCTGCCAAACCATGTGACCTATCAATTAGAAATTAATAAACTTCTGAAAGGATGTCTTGGGGAAAGTGTATGTGAAATTTTGCCTCAATCTGTCTCGCTGTTCTGGAGAAGAAGATTTTTAAAATTTGTTAATTTTCAATCCAAGATGGCTGACGAACCATGTGACCTATGACATCATAAATTTACATTCTGCCTCCAATCCTCCAGTGGAATACGTGTGTGAAGTTTTGTGTTAATCGGATGAGGTGTGTTTTTCTATCCAACAAGATGGCCACCAAACCATGTGACTTGATTTCATAATTTTTACTATGTATGCCGACATGATGGAAGATGATAGTTGCAAATTTTCGCTTTGTTAGGTTATGTGATTCCAGAGAAAACATTATTTCATATTTTTCTTGAATCCAACATTGCTGCCAAACCATGTGATCTATCAATTAGAGAATATCAAAAGGCACCAGTTCACCATTTGCTTGATATGTGTACCACATTTCGTAAATATATCTTGAGGGGATTTGTAGTTAAGCTCCGGAAACGAAATGTGACGGATGGACGGTACCCATTTCTATATCCCCCGCCAACTTCGTTGGTTGGCGGGGGATAACAATAATAATAAAAGGATCACTGGAACTGTAGTTGATATGGGCCCTCGCCTAATGCTGTAACCCAAATTTGGTAGCATTTTGACTGGTGGGTCTGGAGAAGAAGATTTTGGAATGAATTTGCACGACCGCCATTTTGACACACTTCCGGTCATGCGATCAGCAAGGCCTTCACAATTTAACATCCCTACCCTGGCCTAATGCTGTAACCCAAATTTGGTAGCATTCTGACCGGTGGGTCTGGAGAAGAAGATTTTGGAAGGAATTTGCGAGACCACCATTTTTGACGCACTTACTGTACATGTGATGGCCTCCAACAAGACCGAGTTGATTAAATTTTGGTTAAAATCCGAATCCGGATTCAAATACGATACTAATTTTAAAATTCGCTCAGTGATTCTTCACCATTGAAAGATCAGGCCAAAAACGATACATAGAATCATATCTCAAAAACTTGTGGACGGATTCGGATGAAACGTGGTCATTGAGTTGGGTAGGTGACAAGAACCACCCAATTATATTTTGGTTCAAGTCCAGATGCAGATCCTGCCTATCAGTGGGATGCAAAACGTAAACTGTTCAGCCTGGTGGAGGCATGCGCTCCACCGAGTACTGTTCTACTTCAATCCGTGGAACAATTTTCCATGCAAGTATTGTCCACCTGCTGGCATTTGTGCACCTAATTTGGTGTCCATAATTTAACCAAACTTACATGAAGTTGCCAATGTCCGGAGGGCAGTGACGGCAGCCAATTGGACTCTTGGTTCATAACCTTTTGCCAACACAAGTAGAGGAATGACTGCACCGCTGTCCACCATTACCTTGCTGCATCCAGCTGAAAAAAAAAATGGCACACCAGCTCTAATTGTCTTTATACAATTTATGTTCTGAATATCCAGTCAGGCAACAGATTGCAACTTAACATTAGTTGGAAACATCAACTTTCATCTCAAAACACACACACACACACACACACACACACACACACACACACACACACACACACACACACACACACACACACACACACACACACACACACACACACACACACACACACACACACACACACACACACACACACACACACACACACACACACACACACACACACACACACACACACACACACCACACACACCACACACACACACACACATCATGTCAACGGTATAAGTTATCATCAGACAATGTGTTCATTTTGTGAGACTCACGGAGTGGAAGAAGCTGAACTAAGCAGCAGCAAGCTCCATCTTGGAGAGCAGAATCAGATGACTCCAAAGACTCCAAAAGTGCTTTGGTTGTGTCTTCAGTCAGTATCTCATCAACGGACACTATAGTACAGGGGATTGTGGTGCAAAGTCACATGCCAAAGGCACACCTCAAAGTCAGCACCTAATAGACTATGCAGAACTTATATTGGTCAACAGCAGGAAAATCTTTCCTGCAATGTCACTTACATGTGTTTATAAATTCTATTTTTGACATGGCGAACAGAAATTTTATTGGTTCATGGAATGCATGTCATCGTGTAAAGAGGGTAAGGTGAGTTTGCACACCCAGATTTTTCTGCAGCAGGTTGGAGAGGGTGCAGTAGGCATATATCTGCACCTCCTGTTCCAATGATTGGAGCAGTGAATGCAAAGCAGGAATTAACTCTTTCGGTAGGGCTTGGATTGGATCTGAGGAATGGGATGGTGGACATAGTGGTGGGAGAGGTGTTGATGGGTTATGAACTTTTAATATAAATTTGCAAACTCGTACCATTCTCGTGTGTGTGTGTGTGTGTGTGTGTGTGTGTGTGTGTGTGTGTGTGTGTGTGTGTGCGTGCGTGCGTGCGTGCGTGCGTGCGTGCGTGCGTATGTGTGCATGGTGTCCAGGTAGCACCTCTTAACCAGTGCTGACTGCGAAGCCATCAAAAATTGCTTCAGGGGTCCTAACCACCAGGGGGCACCTACCACACATGCACCCTAATTGTAACTGGGCCAATTTGTCAATTCAATGTTGATATTTATCATATTGACTGCAACTTAAGGTTCTTATTAACTGCTAATGGGTTAATATGTGGCAAGCACCCTTTGTTGGCCAGGACCTCAACAATCGTTGGTGTGGCTGTGTGGCACAGGGGGTTCATAGTCACAATTGCAGTTGAGAGATGCTAGAGGTGTGTGTACACACACACGGCTATCTCTAATGTCTGCCAGAAAATGAGACACCTGGTTTTATGGCCCATCTAACAGACGATGTACTCATTAATGCAACGTCCTTCCTGTGAAACACCATGATATGGCACTTTACATCCAGTCAGGCTTCGATCCAAACATTGATGGCTGAAAAGGAAGTCAAGGTGTGTGTGTATGTGTGTGTGTGTGTGTGTGTGTGTGTGTGTGTGTGTGTGTGTGTGTGTGTGTGTGTGTGTGTGTGTGTGTGTGTGTGTGTGTGTGTGTGTGTGTGTGTGTATGTGTGTGTGTGTGTGTGTTTTGTTTTCAATGACAAAAATAATAATCATAGTTCTGTGCATTATTACAATGCTCCAAAATGAAAAGCAATTTGCAAGAATGATGGCTATTAAAACATTTGATTTAGTCTTTCCCACAACAACAGAGGCCTTTCCACAATTGTGAATGTCGTTCATTCATCCCATTCCTACTTTTGAATGGTATTCCGGATGCGGTAACATTCATCGATATTGATTGTTTCCACTGCCATTTACTTATTCCTGTCGATCATATAATTCGCATCACGATATAAGTGGTATAACTTGTGGGTGGACTTGATGTGAGGGAAAGGCATCTTGGGATACCCACTTAATCCTCTCATTGATAATTATATCCCACTTTGGTTTGAAACCCACATCTTAAGGATGATTTATTAACTTTCCATTTCATTGATTACAATGGAGAAACTCGAAAATACCGGACCACAGTTTCCAAATGCGTAGCTAATATTGGTATGGCCGAAGTACGTGGCCAAAGGGCTATTTTCGTTCAAAATATAATGCGATAGGACCCTTACTGGCCATAATGGATCGCTTATGGGACATCACCATAAACCATCAATTTTCAACCACCACCATCACCAAGCTCATTTTATGTTATGTCTTATTGTACTGTTAAAAGGTGTAACTTCTTTCTTCATATACTTGCAGCACTGCTTAGGAAGAGGAAAGAGGGGCAACTTCAGAAGAAGGTGAAAGGAAGGTAATATATGATCCAGGTGAATGTCACACAATCTGACGTGACATTCTTCCTGGTGGTTTTCCTGTATGTAGCAACCAACTTGTATTTAAGGACCTTACCAGCCTGGCTGAAGGCAAGCAGGCACATGGCAGCTGGCAGCTGAACGTTAGGATCTTGAGAGCTTGCCAAAGTGGTCAGAGACCTCAGATGCTGCACATTTGGGCTTTCTGTTTGGCCTGTTGACAACATAGTGATGGTTATTGTGTGACATTTGAGAAGAACAGACAAACACTCTGTTCCCCTAAAACCAAAAATGTCCAAACAGGTCCATCGTGTCTATGCCATATCCACATTCCTGGCTGCTCACCCCCCTGTAGGAATTTCTATTTATTCCTCTCTGGATAAACAGATTATTTTTATTTTTATTTTTTAACTTGAGTGCTTCAACTTAATAGAAAATACATGGGTACCCCCTGGTTCCTTTTTTGTGACGAGCCTTTGACCAACATTTAATCATTTTAAATCCTTGGAATGACCATCATGGGACCACGTCACCGCCCAGCCGCAAGCTCGCTCTATCCTGCTCCCTGCCAAGGATATATTTTAGTGTCCATGACATCCAACCTGCAGTTGGTTGTGCTTTTCTTCATTAAAGTATAACATATCCTCTTTACATACTTCTGTGATTTAACTTCATGTAGACCGACCGTTTGCGATTATCTGTAATTATCTGTCGTATTTGGTTATTTCCCCAACTCTTATCAATCTTAAACTTCCTTTTTTTTAACCTTGACCCACATACATACTCAAAATTAGAGGACATTCTCATCCATCTCAAACATACAGGCGAAACAGAGGTAGCTTCACATGTCAATCGACTTTCGGTGCCGCGTGTTCATTCATCTCTTCCAACACTTTATACTCCATGCAAATGGGAAGTTCCTATTTGCATCTATCTGAATCAGACATCATAAAATATAAACATAAGTTTTATAAAATAACATTTTATAGCCTTTATGATCTCCATGAATCACTTATTTTCAACTATGCTGCATTTCCAAGAGCTGCTTTGCTCACCCAAGCCATTCAATCATTCAATACGCTATAATCTGCATGAGCTCATGAGAAGCACCTGTTCAAGGCTGCATGAACAGCCAATTTCCTGACGATATTGCATCCTTATGATCACGGTTTTTCTATCACCATCCAGCCTTTCCGGCCGACTCTGCCGCTGAAAGCTATTCGGTAGGAAGTGGATTATTGAAGCGTGTTCTTAATGGCTATCATGGCAGGGCTTGCAAATGGAGCGGAACAAGTTATTCCTGCAGGACCTGTAGGCCTGCAGTTTAACCAGAACTTAAGGGACATCTACTTGGGAGGGAAGTGTGGAGGAAGAGTGCAGTGGGAGGAGAGGTTAATGGGGGAAAAAAAATAAAATTAAGAAAAGGAGGTGGGGAAGAAAAGATGGTTGGGAAGAGACTGTGTCAGTAAGGATTTGGAAGGAAAGGGGATTTATAAGGTAAAACTGGGGGAAAGGTGAAATATTCTGCAACTCTTACACCTTATACGGCTCTCTTATAGTATATCTGTGTCTGTCGCCATTTTTCTCACGGCAAGTGCGGAGTTTAAGGACAAAATAGAGGGAGACGTGGACAAATAATGGATGTGGGGAAGAATGAAGGGTTTGGGGAGGACTCATGGGGTGGACAAGATGGATACAGAAGCAAATTCTCAGAAGAAAAAACTGGAAATTTGGAAAATAGGTGGGCTTGGGGGAGAAGGAGGGGAGAGGGTAGTTAACGGAGGGAGAGAAGATCATCATTTTAGATGGGAGGGGATCTGAGATGGTGGTGAACAGCTGTCTTGAAGACCGGGAGGGAAGAATTATTAAAACCATATCATCAAGTTATTAAAATCCAATGACTAAGGTTGATAAGAGCATGTGTACCGTCGTGGGAAATGAGTTGCGATTGACTTTGAGCGTTAGTCCTTCATCAGGGGGTGAACGCTCCAACAACGCTTTCGCATTCTTATGATAAACCATTGTTGTTTGTTACATGTTTTGTCTGTATGTTTCATTGTTTGTTTTTTGTTCAACTGAGTTACTGCATTGACAGTTGCTTTTTTTTTTGTA
>NC_140961.1:36319564-36454564 GCF_056783735.1 Eptatretus burgeri
TGTTCGATGTGTGATGAGCTGTGCTCGGTTTCCACCAGATGTAGCGTTTTGCATTCAGGCCAAAGAGTTCAATTTTCATCTCATCAGACCACACAATCTTTTGCCTCATGCTCTCAGACTCTTTCGCGTGAGTTTTTGCAAACTCCAGGTGTGCCGTCATGTGCTTTTTCTCAGGAATGGTTTCTGTCTGGTCACTCTTCCATAAAGCTTAGATTTGGGAAGTGCTGCAGAGATGGTTGTCCTTCTGGAGGGTTTTCCCATCTCAGCCAAGGAACTCTGTAGTTCTATCAGAGTGGTCATTTGGGTTCTTTGTCACCTCTCTAACCAAGGTATACTTCTTGCCCGGTTCCTGTTTGGTAGTCCAGCCAGATCTAGGAAGAGTCTGCGAAGTTCCATATTCTTTCTATTTCCTAATGATGGAGCTCGCTGTGCTCTTGGGAACTTACAACACTCTAGAAATTGTTTGATACCCTTCCCCAGACCTATGCCTCCTCACACTTCTATCTCGGAGTTCTACGGACAGTTCCTTGAACTTCATGGTGGCGTTTCTGCTCAGACATACATTGTCAACTGTGGGACCTCATATAGAAAGGTATGTTTCTTCCTAAACCATGTCCAATCAATTGAATTTGCCACAGGTGAACTCCATTCAAGTTGTAGAGAAATCTCAAGGATGATCAAAGGAAATCGGATGTACCTGAACTCAATTTGGAGTGTCATAGCAAAGGGGTTCAATACTTATTGACTCGAGACATTTTCAACATTTCATTTAAAATTAATTTGTAAACATTTCTAAAAACATGTTGTCATTTTGTCTTTGTGGGGTATTTTGTGTAGATCGGTGACAATAAATATATAAAATTGAATCCATTTTTAATTCAGGCTTTAACGCAACAAAATATGACAAACGTCCAGGGGTGTGGATACATTCTGAAGGCACTGCATGTAAATTAATGGCAGTTAGACAAATGCTTACCTGGTGATTCCAGTTGCTTGAGCAGCCTCCAAGCTGCCTCTTGCTCCTCTGCAGCCAGGTGTCGGGGCTTTGGATCGTTTTTTATGAAGGGCAACAAGGGACAATGCAGACTGTTGGCACAACGAGAGATGCTTGACAGCAGGAGTCGAAGAGCTTCTCGGATGGCGTTTAGCAGCTGAGAACACATCTGTAAAAATGGTGGCGCCATGCTTGTTGTGTCAAATACTGGATCTCTGTTGATAGACACAGCACAACATGATGATGTTAAAACACGGATTTCTCATTCATCATAAGTTGTTAGAGAATTCTCTTGCTGTTTAATTTCACTCTGTTGCAACCTCACTTTGTTTGTCATACGAGGTCATGTTAAAAAAATTACCTTACCTCGTGCTGTTTTTGTACTGCACAAGCAAAAATGGTACAGTTAGAGCTGTTGTACATGAGAGTCGTACTCTCATACACCATAGTTGGTTACAGTTCTAACTGCAGTAGTCTGCAGAGAATAATGACGGTATAGTGAAGACACTATTTTTGCGTGGGAATTATTATTGTACAATGCAGTACGAAGTGAAATGTCATGATTATTATTTTGTATGCAGCCTGGGGCTGCCTGTTGCATCATTGTTGTTTGGGTGGCCGTGCCACTGATGCAGTGCCCCCTGCTTCCAGTAGGCTGGTACTCATTTTGCCGACCTTGGAAGGATGACAGGCTGAGTCAACCCACCTGATGTTATGTAACGGCACAACAGGAGCTCAAACTCAAGATCTTAAGATCTTAAGCCACCACCAGGCTTGTTATTGTTATTATTAGTAGTAGTATTATTATTTATTACAACCCTTTGCATTTCAAGATAGCTGTTCACATGATTTTTGTGAACATCTGAATATGTTAAAAAAAAATTTAAATAGTTTAGGGTTTGCTTTCTGTCTGAAGATGGCAAGTGGTGTTACCTGGTGTCAAAATACGAGATGAGACAATACCAGACTACAGTAGACCCCACTTACTGGCAGAATCATTACCTCCAAAAAGCACAATGCTTGTTGACTAACAATTGGGTTCTTACTTTGATTTTTATTTCGTTGTATAGTACTCTTTACTGAGCATTGGTCGTACCGAAGCAATTTCTTGGCAAGGGTTACACTGGGTGGTTTGCCATTGCTTTCCCCACGTTGTTTGTCGATGCCCTATCCTTTTAAATGCTGAGCATCAAGCAAGAAAGCAGCACGTTTTTCACATCTGGTGGTATGACTCGGCCAGGGTTTGAACCACCAATCTCCCACACTCAGAACAGATGTTCTACCCATTACATCACCGAGCCTTGTGGGTAATTACCTGCGAGTTAAAGAGAAGGATTTGGAATAAGGAAACTTTCCTTAAAAACTCTCAACCTTGGAATTGGATCCAGGTCCTCTCAGCGACAAGGGAAGCACACATAAATTTCCTTAGGACTCTGCAATGTAGTTCCAACAAAATAAGTCACAAAACGTGGTGAGAATAGATATGCCAGCTGTAAAATGTGCTATATTATCAGCCTCTCCGAACGCTCGCTCTGGGTGGTAAATCCATCTATCACCGCGTCGCCATGACAACTAAGTTATTGTATCCAAGGCGGAGACCTTCATTGTGCACTCACTGCACACTCCATCAGTACATCTGTACTCCCGTGCAACTGCCCAGCTGGCATAACCATGTTGGCCTGACAATGGCCGTTCTGTTGGGCTATCCTCAATTTGATTATCGATCAAACGGTGGTCCGGCTTTGGCAGACTAATGCCTGACATTGATGGAACGTGATCAGCATCCACAATGCCAACTGTCTCTTTCAATCTCACACTATTGAACTTTAACATTGGCAATGTGCATATGACAAACCTTGATGATGTCAATGCAATGCCCAACATAGCTGTGCCAATTGGGTACCTATCCACATCCAGCCAAGACTAATAGGTGGGAGCATCTGACTTAACAATATTGGTAGCAGATACTATTGAATGAGTTTGGTGGATGGCACTCTCTCAAGTACATGGTCTGTCTGTCTGTTTATCTGTCTTTGCACCATGCTCTAGACAGAGCTTTGGTTCTGCCGAAACAGTTTCTTGGCTGCGTTCACAATCCTGGATGGGGTGCACTCCGACGCAAGACACTCAACGAAGAGTGCAGGAATTTGTATTTTGTTCAGGATGTCGGTGGTAACTCTGCTACTCTTTGTAAAGGACACAGTGAGATATTTAACATCCATCCGAGGGATGGCACATACATTGATGAATCATCTTGCCTGTAAAACACCAGCATGACAGTTTATAGCTGGCTCGGGATTCAAACGCATCCGAGACGGCTTCGAGGTGAGTGTGCCTACCTGTAGGCCGTCCTGCTATCCCTGAAGTACACTGAATATAGTAAATATACACAAATGTATTATATACTGAAGACATCAGGTGTCTGTAAGTAACTAACGGATGAAAATGTAAACTTGGTTTTACAAGGGAACAGATGAAAAGTCGATTGATAGATACAACACCTGAAAAATACGTACCACTTCCGGCGCCACCTGAATGTGAATACACACTAATGATTTCCAAAATGACGACAAATCGTTTATCGCATCGTAATGATGCTGAAATAAGCTGGCACAACAATTTCAAATATGATAATAATGGCGAAATTCAAACCTGGAGCTTCAAACTCCAAAACCTTCACTCAAACTGCCTCTCTATCCACTATAGAAAAATGAAACTTATCTGGTTCAATCACCCCAAAAGTCACCAAAAAAGAAACCTCCACAGCAAAGAAACCTTCAATAACTGCCCGACTGGATAACAAATAACAAGCTTGTAAAAATTAATTGTCAGGTCAAAAGTGGTGTTTTGCAGAAACACATTGTCATCTTTATTACTTCCACCACCGAAGGTGGATGGAGGTTATGTATTCACCACTGTTTGTCTGTTTATGAGCAGGGTATCTCAAAAGGTTGTGGATTCAGACAAAACTTTGTGGACAGGTTGGGTGTATGACAAGGACGAATTGGAAGGAAATAGTTTTTGAGAAAGATACTTGGATTTTTGAAAGTGATTCTTCACCATTGAGAGATAGGACCAATAAGGATGTACAGTATTGCATGATACTGTATTTCAAATCGTTGCAGATGGATTATGACAAAACTTGGTGGATGAGTTGGGTAGGCGACAAGAACAAACCGATTTGATTTTGGTTGAGGTCTGGGTCCAGATCCGGCCTATCAGTGGGATACAAAACGTAAACTGTTCAGCCTGGCAGGGGCATGCCCTCGACAGAGTGCTGTTCTAGTTTTATTTGTATGGCCATGCTCCATTCACTTGGGTGCAAAGAGAAACATTATATCAGTAAAACACAGAAAGTAATATTTTAATTCAATAATCCAGTAACCACAGCCAGCTGTTGCCAATTTTTTTTCCCCATTGTCTGTGCTAAAGACTTGTACTGTAATTACTTCAATGAAAAGGAATAAAAGCAAGCTTTCATGTTTTGTACACCATCTGAACTGGTCTCGACTGCCTCTATATCCCCGGGGCCCAAGACGGCGTCTATCCAGGTCCAGGCAGGCTCTGAGGACGGGATTCCACCTGTTCCGCCCATTGTTCGCGAAAAGCAGCCTCGGCTAAAAAATGGAACTCCATTTAAAAATATCATATTCTATGTACATTTGTCTAACATCTACCAATGTTCTTGCCATCGATATTAAAGTTCGCTGTCTCTCATATCTTGTTTCCATAAGATTTTGTACCAGCTCCTCGACAAGCTTTCGACGCAACAAGAAAACAAAATAAAGCATAAAGCAAAAATCCTGCTTGCAATGTTTTGTACACTTTTGTACTACAATGGGCTTGTACACTATCATTATTATTATATACCTTTGCTTAAGTTATGTTACTTGAAGAACGGACGGCGGATGAGAGGGTATCTTCCGCAGAGGGTGAGACGGAAGGGGAGGTTATGACACGTCCGTAGGATGGAGCAGTAATGTCCTCGCAGATAATATGAATTATGGAACTCTGATTTTTCAGAATCATTGCCCACCTCATTTGTTCGTATTGTTTCCCACCTGTGGAACCGACTTCCTCATTCTCTTCAATCTCATTCTTCCCTCCAGGCCTTCAAGACAGCTTTTCACTACCATCTCAGATCATTCCCCATCCAAAACCATGATCTTTTCTACACCCCTTAAACTACCCCCACCTCACCAAATATTGCTTCTGTATCTGTCTTATCCGCCTCCTGCATTCCTTGTCGGTCTGAATTTATTTTGTCCCTCGGCCCTGCTGTTGGTTTGGTGACGAGAACAAAGTGGTTATCCTCTTGCTATGTTGCCTCCTGATCCGTTTTGTGTTCAAGCTCTTCCACGAGCCTTGACTCTGTGGACCAAAAAAATGCAGGGTGGGGAAAAAAGCAGGCCAGGCCGAATTATTTATTTATTCGTTCATTTATTTATTTATTTGTTTTTGTTTTTTCCCTGAAGAGTGAAAAAGCCTCGACTGAGCGTGAGAGCTGTCCTGTAGGCTGTGCAAAGTGAAAGCCAGCCAACCTGATTTGGCATGCAAAATGGATTCAGGGCAAGCCAAATTAGGAAACAAAATCATGACGGCCTCGGCAAAAACCGCAACAATCCAGCCCGATGTAAGCGAAGGCATCACCAGATGACTTGACGGATGGAACATGATTGTATACAGGGTTTTAGAAGGCATCTCATTGGAACTCGATCACTGATTGTGGTCTCCTCATGCTCCGTTTGATAATAATTGATTATTTCGGTCAGTGCCTTTGTTGGTTGCTGTCATTTCCTGATGATAAAACTACTTGTTAATTCAATTGCTGGTGTGGCAACGCTTTAAATTGCTGCCATTGACCCGTTAAAAAAGCGGAAGCCATCACATTAGCATGAGAATTTTTTTTATTTGCTCACGCATTTTAAAAATTCAGATAATAATCATTCGGCTATCCCTTAGCGATGCCCCACATGTACACGGTGGTGTAACCGACACACACACGCCATGCATATGACAATGCACCTATGGACACGCCAAATGTTCCGTTCCCAAGCCTTCTCATTCCAATTTACTATTTTTTTTATTTTTTTACAGACAGACAAGTAGACAGGGGTGAAAACATAACCTCCATCCACCTTTGGTGGCGGAGGTAATAATCAAAGCAAACGTTTCATCAAACTTCTCAATCAAATTAACAGTAGTTATTCTGATTATTTACATATAACCTTAAGTACTCTTTAACTTGCCACCGAAGGTGGAGGTAGGTTGTGTTTTCATCCCTGTCTGTTTGTCTGTGAGCAGGATATCTCAAGAAGTTGTGAACGGATTTGGACGAAATTTTGTGGACAGGTTTGGTGTGTGACAACGATGAATTGATTGGATTTTGGTGAAGATGTGGATCTGGAGACTAGAATTTTTTGAGTGATTCTTCAGCATTGAGTGATTGGGCTAAAAACTATGTATAGCATGATATCTCAAGAGGTTGTGGATGAGTTTTGACAAAACCAGGTGGATGAGGTAATTGGGTGATAAGAACAAGCAGATTAGATTTTGGTTAAGGTCCACATCCTATCAGTAGCATACAAAATGTAAACTGTTCAGCTTGGCGGAGGTATGCACTGTACCGAGTGCCGTTCTAGTTAATCTATCAGATCTATTACAATTAGACGGATCACTTGGTAACATTTTGAGACCAAACCTGATAGCTTGTGATGATTTTTCAGTGTGCAGAGCCTAAGGTATTGCAATTCCATAATCGCACAATTTATCCACATCAAGGCTCCTCACAAATGACTTTGTAGCTAATCTATGGGCAGTGGAGGTTCAGAGTTCACCAACTACGCTCTAACCTCACATGACTGATATTTTATTGTTCATTTGGAGGTCTCAGATGCGAAACATTATTTTATCTTTTATATATTTTATATCATTGTACTTAAGACCCGATATTTATAGATTATCAGAAGTACCAAAGAGTGATTTTTCAGGTTGAAATCTGAGATGTGTGTTAGTGTGTGTACTTGGTTCCTTAACAAACTGCCCATGCCATTTTGAATGTTCTGTTCCAGGTGTTCCATATTACAGGAACAGTAATTGATTTCATTTTTTAATGATGTAAATATTATGCATATCCAATGAATTAATGACATTATCAGAGATTAACGACTGAGGGGAATTCTGGATCAATGTTCAATTTAACTCTATAAAGTCACATCTAGTTGCTGAGTTTAAGAAGGTCGTAAAAAAGACTAAGATGAAGGGTATATGGACAACTGAATGTACTTCAAGATTTTAATTTGATGGAGGAGAAACTATCAAAGAAATAACAGAAATGAAAAAGGATGAAAAGGTTCTTGTGCGGATCAGAGGATTGGATCTCTTTGCTTGCCAAGGGCAGTACCACATAAGTTATCACCGGAAAAGTGTCGCACACCCACGCTGGTGGAGGAGCGAGAATGTCAGAACGAGGTCACCAAATTCAGCTTGAACAGGCGAATCAACAAGCGTTTTATAAACGATGTGAAGCAAGCGACAACAACACATTACATCTTAAGCAGCAAGTTATGGAGCTAACCGACCCGTGCGACTTGGTCATATCGAGCTTGGATGCCACAAAGTTTCCAAACAAGAACTACACGGGTGGAAAGCTCAGATAAACTTCAGGGTAGTGAAGTTTATGGAAGCAAGTTGATTTCCACTCTGTTGGAGCACAAAGGATGATTTCAAACCTGCCTCACAACTACAGCGACGATGTGGCTTTAGAGAATTTGTTTGAACATTCGATCGAGCATTTTCCTCAATTGTTATTGTGATAACAACACTTTGATAAGGTCATTATTGATGGGATATTCATCATATTTACATCATTGATAAAGGAAATCAATGACTGTTCCTGTAATTAGTCCTGTTCACGATGTCCAGAAATATGAGTTCGTTATTTTTTTTGGAGATTAGGAAAACTATACATTTTTGGAAACTTCATGGAATAACGAATCAGAAAAATGCATGATTCCATTTTCCCAGAAGCCAATATGGCGGTCATCTTGGATTTTTTTTTAAATGGTGACCTTCCAATACTATTTTTTCAATATCTTGACTTCTAGATGACCTAGGATCATGATTCCAGTGGCTAAACCTACATTTTTGGGGGAAATAAATCCAATGGTGATAATTAGAAATCAGTACAGATGATAAATGGAACAGGTTTAGGTCACCATCTTGGATTTTTAATGCGGATAACTGAAGTTTACGCTTATCTCCTTATCCTGGCTCCAAGGTGACGTAGGAACCTGATCCAAGTGGGTATCTGAACAAAAGTGTACTTAGTGCAACAAGTCAGTGTACAGGTACATAATCTAGTGCGGCATTTGTAGGTTTATCTGTGCTGATTGTAATTGCAGTTATTACGTCAGTATCTGCAGGTATTAGAGGAACATCAAAATAATTCAGACGAATCCAGGTTTGTTGTTGTTTCTATGTGGCTGGTGTGTATGCAGCATGTCCAAGATAACGCTAGTTAGCACATGTTAGCTGTGTTTCCAGGTGTGTCAACTGCAAAGCCCCTCTCACTATTTTTTGTATGCACATTATACCTTACATATTGTATGTGTAGTATTGGGTGTTGTATGTTAATGGGTGGTGTTTACCTCTGTTTTTGCAGACCTGTATTAGAGCAACATGAGCAAGATGTCTCAGCTTCGTCAGCTTAGAGCAGAGAGACAGGGTCAGGAAATAATTAACTGGAAGCTGTGCATACTCTGTCAGTCCGATGACCAAAGTAAAGGACACTTGGTATTATATCCTAGACTAGATTCCTACCAGAAGATACTAGATACAGTAAAGGAGAGAACCAGCTTGAAAGATGGAAACTATGTTGAAATGCAAAAGTGGCTCACGGACATCAAAAAAGAAACACTATGTGAAGAGCATGCATTTTGACATCGCAGCTGTTACCTGGTCGCGACTAACAAGGACCACATTCAGCGAGCCCGAGACCACTATGAACATGCATTATTTACTGGGTCATACCCTGCCAAAAGACGTGGACAATAACAGAGGAAGCACTGATCTGGATGAACCAAGTCCATCTGGTCAGTCTTCCCCATTCACACGGTCATGTATGGTGCCGCTGGACAAGGACCTGTGTTTCTTCTGTCAAGAAGACACTGATGAACAGTTGTTCAAAGTCTGCACACAAAATGCTGGAGAAACTCTCAAATCAGCTGTAGATAAGTCCCAAAATCCAGCATTCAAAACGAGACTGAACACATGTATCTCACCAACAGATGCCCATGCAGTAGATGTTAGATATCACAAATCCTGTTGGACAAAACATGTATTCCATGCCACGCAAGATCAAGTTGACACAAAGAGTTCATCAAAAGTCCATCCGCTACAAAATGCATGTCTGATTGAGCTGCTCAACCTTTTTGATGTGCAAACTCAAAACCAAGCCTACCTCTCAATTGATGACATTGAAACTGCATACACGAGAATTCTTGGACCAGACGGTATGGAAAACCATTTCCCGGCATTCAGCAGATGGTGGCTGAAGGAGAAGATCCTCACTGAACTGCCCAGTGTGAAGTCTGTCCTGGAGAAGAACAGAAGAAAGCCAGCAGTCGTGTACTCTTGTACTCAGGGTGATCTGATGGAGTATCTGGCATCAAAGACGGTTAAATACAGCAAAGAATCCCCCAAGCTTGTCATTGCTTCTGCTGCAGGACACACCGAGAGCAACAGTCAATCGGACTTCGAAGGCAACAACCATGAAGAAGCAGACACCTTGTTGATCCACCATGCAGTTCTGGCTTCACGTCGCAACCCATCCGATGCACAGCTCATGTTCTTCTCCCCAGACACAGATGTACTGGTGCTGGTTGTAGCAAATTATGAAATCCTGCTGAAAAATACTTGTGTTTCAATGGTATCTGGGATTTTGGAAGTGAAACCAATATGGAAAGCTCTGGGTGCAGATCGAGCAAAGGCTTTGCCGGCATTTCATGCATTTACAGGAGCAGACAACACTGGGCGGTTTTCTAGAAGAGGCAAAGCTACCTGGCTGAACATCGACCTAAAAGCAGACGATCATGTTGTCAAGGCTCTGCAAATGCTGTCTCAAACCAGTGAAGTGGCAGAGGATCTGCTATCTACTTTGGCTGAGTTTGTATGCGCTGTATACTTACCTAAGGGGATCCAAATCGTCAACATCCCTGAACTGAGATGGTATCTTTTCTGCAAGCACCTGGCTGAAAGTGACAAGCTTCCACCCACACTTGGTGCTCTCAAGCAGCATGTCCTACGAGCCCATATCCAGGCCAGAGTGTGGGGTCAGGCAGACATCGCCCAACAGGAGTTCCTTGACCCACTACAGAATGGCTACTACAAGGACGAGGACGGCCAGCTGAAACCAATGACAACTGAGTCCCTCCCAGCACCAGAGGCCGTCATTGAGATTGTCAGATGTCAATGCAAAGCAGACTGTTCTTCACACAGATGTTCGTGCAATTCAGTGGAGCTACCCTGCACGGAGCTATGTTAGTGTCGCACTGACTGCCAGGATGATGAAGACTCTCGGGATATCACATTTGCTAGTGACAGTGATGATGATAGTGAGGACGATGGAGATGTGTAGACAGACAGTTTGCTTGTGTTTGCTTGTGTGTAAACTTTGGGTGTCAAATACCGAATATTTTTTTCTTTTTCTGTTCTGTTCAGCTATGCATATTAAAATGCAAGATAGACACCCATACATGTGCCATTGACATTTGTAATTATCACCATTGGATTCCTTGCCCCAAAAAAATGTAGATTTGGCCACTGGAATCTTGTTTCTAGGTCATCTTGGAGGCGAGATATTGAGAAACTAGTGTTTGAGGGTCGCCAGTTTAAAAAAAATCCAGGATGGCCGCCATAATCACATCTGAGAAAATGGAATCAAACATTTTCTGATTTGTTAGGCTATAAGGTTTTCAAAAATGTATAGTTTTCATAATCTCCCAAAAATTATAACGAAATTACATCAGGAACCTGACTAAATACAGAACACTTAGAGAACAGCACATTGAAAATAGTCTGTTATGAAATCCAGCACACCTCTCAATGACTGTTCCAATAATATGGAACACTTGGAACAGAACATTCCACAGAGTTTGTTAAGGAACCCAGCACATCTCTCAATGACTGTTCCAATAATATGGAACACTTGGAACAGAACATTCAAAACGGGATGGGCAGTTTGTTGAGGAACCAACTACACCTGTCAATGATTGTTCCTGTAATATGGAACACTTGGAACAGAACATTCAAAACGGGATGGGCAGTTTGTTGAGGAACCAACTACACCTGTCAATGACTGTTCCTGTAATATGGAACACTTGGAACAGAACATTCAAAACGGGATGGGCAGTTTGTTGAGGAACCAACTACACCTGTCAATGACTGTTCCTGTAATATGGAACACTTGGAACAGAACATTCAAAACAGGATGGGCAGTTTGTTGAGGAACCAACTACACCTGTCAATGACTGTTCTTGTAATATGGAACACTTGGAACAGAACATTCAAAACGGGATGGACAGTCTGTTAAGGAACCAACCACGCACGCATGCACACACACACACACACACACACACACACACACACACACACACACACACACACACACACACACACACACACACACACACACACACACACACACACACACACCTTAGATTTCAAACTGAAAAGTCACTTTTTGTTACATCTGATAATCTATAATTATTGTGTCTAAAGTACAATTATATGCAAATATATAAAAGTTAACATAATGTTTCGCATCTGAGACCTCCAAATGAACAATAAAATATAAGTCATGTCAGGTGTAGTAGGTGAACTCTGAATCTCCATAGGTTAGAGTATAGTCGGTGATTCTCGAATTTCTCAAATTCTCGGATGCGGATCTGGATCTTCACCGAAATCAAGTCAATTACGTCCTTGTCTCGCACCCAACCTCTCCACCAAATTTTGTCCGAATCTGTCCACGACTTTTTGCGATATGCTGCTCACAGACAAAGAGACAGACAAACAGACAAGGGTGAAAAATAACCTCCGTCCACCTTCGGTGGTGGAGGTAATTACCGAGATGTTTGCCATGGCAACAAAATTCAACCAATCACTGCCTTAATGTAACCAGGTTGAGAAAATGTCATGAAGAATAGATGTCTGCAATATGAAAGCTAAATGTTCAACGGTTTATGAAACATCACAAACACAAACACACATGGACAGATCACCTGTTTCCTGTATATGGTAGCTTGGCTGCCAGGTAGCTGTCATTTCTTGGATCCCAGCTGTGCCACTGATGCTGTCCCCTTCTACTAGTACACCAGTACTCATTTCACTGACCTCAGAATGATGACAGGCTGAGTCGACCCCACCTGGTGTTAATTCAGCAGCCAACAGGGCTCAAACTCAGGACCCTAGGATCCCAAGCCAACCACCCAAACCACTAAGCCAACATTCGGCTTATGGACAGATGATCAGTTAGTCGGTCAGAGCTCATTTTAATGTCCCCCATCTCCGACCTTGTTGGGGGGCAGGGGATATAAATATACCAACCAAGGAGAGTACTGGGAGGGGGGGGGATGGGATGTACAGTAGCCATGTCGACTGTCCTGCCTACGGACTAGTCTTTATATGTAAAGCCTGATATGTTTCTTTCCATATTATGTGATGCTGCTTCGAGCATCTGTTCCATTTTTGTGGTCAATGTCTTTGTCTCTGCTCTATAAATCAAGACTTGACTATCATACATTGTTTATAAATGTTCCTTTTCGACAAAATGACATTACCTCTCATGATGGTGCTCAGTTTTGCTTTCCAACCCGACTTTAATCATAATTTCTTTCTTTTTGGTTCATCTCCTGGAGAGTGAACCTTTTACCTGAGTACATCCACAGATGATGACATCCAATTTTGGTACAACATGTCCCATCATTCATTATAATCTGTACTATGATTTTTTTTCCAGGAGGTCGGGGGTTTATATCCGATTTATCCGATTACTAATGAATATTTGTCCGATTGTTTGTGTTGAACAAGTTCTATGCAAAGAAAGTTACAGCTATAAAGGACATTCAGGCCATCACATCCATTCATCCATCCATCTTTTCCTTGACCTTGAAGATCATAGTAGTGCCATTTTGGAATTTATATATGGCAAATAGCACCAGCAGTACCCCCCCCCCCCTCCTCTCTCGGCTAAGGAGATGGGCACTGACATCTTTCATATTTAGATCCGACTTTACTGGAGATAAAACCCAACTCGAGCAAGCGATCAAAGGTAAGTGTGTTCACCTATTGCAGTTGTCCTGCATTATCCCATTCCATCTCTGCTCCCCACCAGCTGTAAGAACCACTTGTTAGAAAATGGCTGACAGATTCTTCCATCAGTTTCCCACTCAAACATCCACAACTCACCACATTCTCCGACTGGCAGATCGATCAGCGATACAAGAGACCCACGGAGGGACGTAGTGCCAAAGAGGAATGGAGAGAAGGAGAATAAAGGTGGATTGAGGCAGAGCGAGAGAGGGGGGCGGGGGGCTGGGATAGAGGCAATGAGACTGGAAAGAATGAGAGAAAAAGAGTGACTCAGATAGTGAGTGATAATGAAACGGGAAAGAAAGAATGGGATAAAGACAACGAGCAAAGAGAGGGGGAGAATATGGAAAGAGAGAGAGAGAGAAAGCAAACAAACCAGAATAATGGAACCATGAGCCCTGGAGCATGTGCAAAATGAAAAGGTGGGAGGAGGGAGTTCGCAAGATAATTGGAGAAATACAGTAGGACACCACATTTATAACCAGCTCTCGGCTTGACAAAGACGCATTTCTAATACAGAGTCGAAAGCTCGGAAAAGAAACTTTGCTAAAAGAAGGAGTGCTACAGTCAATGTAGACTACTCTGTAATAGGAGAGTAAAGATTTGAACAGACAGGTAATGTGAGCATAAGTGATGACTTCAATGGACTTTCGACTCGCCATGAGGGTAGTTCAATTGAACAACCCTCGAGGCCTGCAGGAATGGATTTCCAAAGGACGACGAGAAAGCAGGGAAAAAGTTTGCTCGTACCAAAGACCTTTCGAAGATGGCTGAAAAGTTCATTAGACTTTGAAACATCCTTCCAGCCTAAAGGTGTTCCAAATTGCAATGGAAAGAAAACTGCCTGTGGGTTGTTTGGAGGAACAACAGATGCCATAAAGGTGCAGAAACGTGTATAGATGTCCGTGGTGAATAATGAGGATAATCTTGGCCATAAAGGAGCTTAAGGAATTGGGATGGTAGTATAAGGGAGGGGTCTTTCATTCGGAGAGTAGTTAATGCATAGAAATGTCCTTGGAAAGGTACGAGCAACAGAAATGGGAGAAACATTTAAACTGGAATTGCATGGGTACCTCGATGCTTTGGGGGATAAAAGGGTACTTGGATATTGATAGGAATGGTGGATAGCTGGGGTATGGACCGGTGATTGGATACTTGTTTCATGATTATGACGTTTGTGAGAGGGTCTTGTCAAAAGATTCATGTGTTGTCAGTGTTTGTTCATTTCTCACGTGAAAACAAGCACACACACACACACACACACACACACACACACACACACACACACACACACACACACACACACACACACACACACACACACACACACACACACACACGCTGATGATGACTGTCCTAGTGCCACTGTTCTAATTCCCACTCCCCCAATTAATTTAAGTTTTTAAATTTAATTAATGTGCTGTTGATGTCATGCAGGCTTGATAGGTAAAATGGCCTCCTGTTGCATCAAAGTTCTTGTAGATCTTGTGTTGGGTTTTTCATTTTGACTTCAGCAACAACAATAAAAATCAGGTGACCTCAGCTGCTGTAATATCGTGACATTTTTGGCGAAGCGCCAACACAGGTAAGACGTCATGCTTTGCTGACGTCACAGGTTCTTACCTGTGTTTTATGTGATATTGCTGCAAGTGAAATTGTCGCCTCGACATGTCGGAGAATTTCCATCTTTGGCCCAACTGGCTGTTTCGCGATCGAAGTAACTTTTACTTTGCATGACAAACAACATTGTCAGTGTAATTTGTGATATCTTGGATTTGAGGTCGGAGGTCGTGGACATCTAAAGCATGGTAACATGCTTTCCTGATGCACTGCAGTGTGCACCAGTGTAAATATGAGGAAGTACTGCACTCGGAAATCCAGCCAACTAAAGAAATGGACGGTTCACTGATCATGAACCTAAACGTCACCAAAGTTACCCTGGTTTATGATCTCCGTCCCATGGTGATACTCCATCCGATGAAGCGAAGCCTCTGCACTCTATAGGAAACTACACCGATAAAAGAAACCAAGTCATGAGTCATAAAATCGAAAACGTATTTCCTTGCTTGAAGGTCTTCACTTTTTAATGAAGGAATATCTGCATTGATGAGATATGCTCCAAAGCATTGAGTTGTGGTGCCACCTGGCGTCAGACGTTGGCATGAGAGTGGGACTGCCGGAGGTGGATCCCAACGGTGGGCGATACAGGGATCCTGAATCTCCCCCAACCAGTCATTTTCAGGGAAAAATAAAATTTGTTCGGAAGTTTTTATTTTTTTTAAATCGCTCAAGACAAAATTAACTGAATTGTCACTTCATACTTTAGTCGACGCAGAAACATAAGGAGACTAGACAAGGGTGAAAGGTCATTTAGCCCATCTCTTCCATGGTCAATTTATAGTTAAGTTCCTCAACTTTCATGATCAAGCAACTTCCTCCCTCAACTTCCATGATCAAGCAACTTCCTTCTTCAACAAGGTGCTTTCTCTCCTTCACTAGTTCATCTCTTCACTCCTCCAACTGTTCAACATTAATGACCTTGGTACAATGGGCATGTGGTGATGCAATTGGTTAAAAAACAGCTTAGGTTCCCCAATTAGATCCTGATGTACTCTGTTACAGAGTGTTGGTGCTGCTAAAACAGTTTCTTGGCAGGGTTGTACTGGGTGTTTTGCCATTGCCTACCCAGCAGTAGTTAGGGAAGGAATTTGGAATTCGATCAGGGTGCCTGCAATAGCTTGCCTCATCTTCGCAAAGGGCACCAGGGGATCTTTAACATCCAGCAACTAATGCCGGGAGAAGGGACTCCAGTTTAACGTCCATCCGAAGGATGGTACACCCAGGCTATACAGCTTTGAGACGAATGTGCAATACCTCTCAGACATCCTGCCAGCCATCCAATTATTAGCAAACCCAATTGATGGGAACCTAAACACTCTTCGCATATCCCACAAGAAGTGTGTATCAGTCCTTGGAGCCAGAGCCCAACATCAAGCTAACCTCAGATCAAACCTCTCAAGTCTCTCACCATCCTCTAGCTGGTCAAATCTGTTTCCTTTATACATTCCTCTTCTATACTTTCACTCCTAAAGGATGGAATCATGTTGAACCCTTCCCCCCATCATAGATTGCTCCCTGCAGCACATGGACTTCTCTCCAACAAAAGTTGAGATGTTTCCAGTCAACCTCAATACCTCCTCTGCAAATAACCATTATTATTTTAACCCAACAATGGATGGATCCACTAAACCTCAAACGAGAGATCAGGACCATCTTTCTGGGCATCACTCGATATTGATACTGTCTGGTACCCAGTCTTGCTTTCAAAGCCTTCTGCAAATGATATTCAGGAGGCCCTCATTCAATACAGGGTGATCCCAAAAAAACAGAACCCACTATTTGTCTAATACCTTTCGTCTTCAGATGATTGAAGAGTTGTGAACTACAAGACAGACTACGAAAGTTGGCAAATATTCTTCCCTTTTGAAAGATGCCATGGGCAATTAGGCAAAAGACCTATTCTATGGAGATTTTTCTTAAAATTGACTCTGACAAGAAGACTCAAATCGAGTTTCAACGTGAATTTGGAACTTAAACTGTGCCCTACAAGTCATGGATATTAGCCTGGGTCAAAATGTTAAGAGAGGAACACACTGTCACAAATCTCAACAGTAAAAGTGCTGCAGGACCAACACATTTGGGATGTCCTCAAGGTGTAAGGTCTCCTGAGAAACATTGACCTTGTTCGTGATTCAGTGGGGGCAGAGATCATAAGAAATCTCGCAGGCGTTGGGGTCAAGAGCTTGGAATTTAACGTGAATCAATGAGAAGAATTCCACAATGTGAAACTGTATCCACACAAAATTTGGATTGAACACACACTGACTGCAACCCATATGCAGTAAAGAGTGACATTGTGCCAGTGGTTTACAGACAGGATTGAATACAGGCCTAAATTCCTTCCCAATGTCTGGTTTTCCAATGAGGCCCATTTCCTTCTTTATGAGCATGTCAAATCCAAGTATGCTTGCATTGGCATGGCAAACATTTGGAACATGTCCTTTAAGCACAGTCGGTCCTGGCCTATTGAAGGTAACCTGGACATAACTTGTGCTTTTGATACAGTCTTGCATCCCATCTTGCAACTCTCTGATGAATTGCCCTGCCGATGAAACACTGGACTGATAGTTCATAGCTGGGTTGGGTGTGTGTGTGTGTGTGTGTGTGTGTGTGTGTGTGTGTGTGTGTGTGTGTGTGTGTGTGTGTGTGTGTGTGTGTGTGTGTGTGCATACCTCAAGGACATCCTGTACTCTGTGACGTTTATAATGCTTTGTGTTCCATATTAATGGGAAAGCGACGATCCAGTCATGCTGAACCGGACCAACTTCGACCACGTTATTTACACGTTTGGAACCCACATGATATGAGGCATTGCACTCCACATCCTCATTTTAACAAGTGAGAAATGACCACACTGTGGCCACAACCAGCTCCACAAAAACAAACAAACCTGGGCAGTGTATAGTCAGCAGAGGCCTACAGGCCTAATGGGTTAGTGTTAGGCCCACTGATCTAAATATAACCGGATCACTGGTTTTCTGAATAAAACTGAAGTCGCTGGCCGCCATATTGGTACCCACCACAACTGCAAGGACGGCACGCACAATGCCGATGTGTGTTGCATTTGGGTGCAATAACAAACAATACTTTGGCTGTGGTAAGTCATTACACAGGTAATTAGATGTCTAGCATATAAATGGAGTCCTATATACCGTGTAGCTTTCCAGTACTTAGGCCAAGCTGAATCTGAGTTATAATATCTAAAATTTGGCCGACCATCATTCATTCATTCCTTGTATATTTCTTAAGTAAACAGCAATTATTATATAAAGGGAGAATGCAAAACAATTCTGATATTAAAATATTTTTGCATTATGTCAGGGGCTCAAAATGTTGAATCCAATGCTATAAAAGTCGCTTACTGGTAAATACACCTTGCGCCATTATATATCCATAGCTATCATTGGGCGGGGTTCCGGCTGGGAGAGTTCCGGTGGTTTTGTTTCTCTCTGGTGATGTCCAGGAAATTCTGCAATAAATACTCCACACTGTTCCATCGCCGATGGTATTGTGATTTGTTTACTGTGTCGACATAAAGTTAAACACATCCTACTGGCGTTGGATGCAAAATAAACTAGAACGGCACTTGGTAGAATGCATACCTCCGCCAGGCTGAACAGTTTACGTTTTGTATCCCACTGATAGTCCGGATCTGGATGGTTTGTCCACGTTGTTTACAATGAAACTTTTGGTCAGGTAGGAAGTCCCAACATGGTGGCCGTGTGGCCTCATCAGCAAATGCACTCTCATCGGCTGATAGTTCCTCCATATTATAGAGCTCAGTGGTTTGGCCCACCAGAAAACCAAGATGGCGGCCATATTATTTTGGCTTGGTGCTATGGCGGGTGGAGTCAAGTGACAGATATGGGTGTGGTCCAGCAGCTGTCCAACCAATGGATGAATGTTTCAAAAATCAACCCTCAACAAGAAGCCCAACAATGATGTGGAGCTCTTGTAAGACCTGTGACATGTCGCAGATAAAAAGATATAATCGATTTAAATATTGTATACTGAATGAGGTGAAGCACCCGGTGCTGTCCGGGGAAATTCAATGAAATATGTATTTAAATATTTCCTGCATGACAAATTGGGGAATGTTGGCCTTGTGGTTTCGTAAGAATTACCAATCTTGGGTGTTGCAAAATGCACTTGGACTGCTCACTTTCTCTTCTTTTGAACTTATTTTTATTAATTTAATTTTTTTTAACAACAAATCATGACAACCTCAACATACGATCTTCACAAAACACATTACTCCGTCGCTCCTGGGAAAACCCAGGTCGTGTAGAAGAACATACTCACTCAAGACCTGAACATGGCAGTGTTATAATAAACCTGCGAAAAAGCAATCTTTTTAAAAACAGGTGCACGTGTAAAAACTATAACAATTAAATTTGTGTTGTTGACAACAAATCGCTATATACAACCTCAACATACGATTTTCATCATACATATTACTCGATCACTCCCGAGAAAAAACCCAGGCTGTGTATAAGCACAAGACCCGATCGAGGCCTAAATCTGTGGTTAATTAATGTTTTTTTTTTATCCAGACAGAGCCCTCGACCTTCCTCTGGATGAAAGAGGAGGCCATGCAAAATTTGGTTGCACTGGTTCCTTCTTCTTCTTCTTCTTCCTCTTTCGGCTTGCTCCCGTTAGGGGTCGCCACAGCGGATCAACCGTCTCCATTTCGCTCTATCCTCCACATCTTCCATTGACACTCCAACCACCCGCATGTCCGCCCTCACCGCATCCATGAACCTCTTCTTTGGCCTTCCTCTTCTCCTCCTGCCTGGCGGCTCCATCTTCAACATCCTTCTCCCGATATACTCCGCTTCCCTCCTGTGCACATGTCCAAACCATCTCAATCTCCCCTCTCTCACTTTGTCTCCAAACCGTCCTACCTGCGCAGTCCCTCTAATATACTCATTTCTTATCCTGTCCATCCTCGTCGCTCCCAACGAGAATCGCTGCATCTTTAACTCTGCCACCTCGAGCTCCGCTTCCTGTCTTATTGTTAGTGCCACCGCCTCCAAACCATACAACATAGCTGGTCTCACTACCGTCTTATATACTTTCCCCTTCACTCTTGCAGCTACCCTTCTGTCACAAATCACTCCTGCAACTCTTCTCCACGCACTCCATCCTGCCTGCACTCTCTTTTTCACTTCTCTCCCACACTCTCCGTTACTTTGGACAGTTGATCCCAAGTATTTAGACCAATCCACCTTCCCCACCTCAACTCCTTGCAACCGCACCATACCACCACCCTCCCTCTCATTTACGCACATGTACTCAATCTTACTCCTACTGACTATCATTCCCCTTCTCTCCAGTGCGTACCTCCACCTCTCAAGGCTCGCTTCAGCCTGCTCCCTACTCTCCCTACAGATCATGATGTCATCCGCGAACATCATAGTCCATGGAGACTCCAGTCTGATCTCGTCCGTCAACCTGTCCATCACCATTGCCAACAGGAAAGGGCTCAGAGTCGATCCTTGGTGCAATCCCACTTTAACCATAAACCAGTCCGTCATTCCTACCGCACACCTCACTGCTGTCACACTGTCCTCATACATATCCTGCACGATCCTCACATACTTCTCCACCACTCCCGACTTCCTCATACAATACCACAACTCCTCTCTTGGCACCCCATCATAAGCTTTCTCTAAATCCACAAACACACAATGTAACTCCTTCTGGCCTTCCTTATACTTCTCCATCAACATTCTCAAAGCAAACATCGCATCAGTGGTGCTCTTTCCTGGCATAAACCCATATTGCTGCTCACAGATCATCACCTCTCCTCTCAACCTAGCTTCCACTACTCTTTCCCACAACTTCATGGTGTGGCTAAACAACTTTATCCCTCTGTAATTTCCACAGCCCTGCACATCACCCTTATTCTTGAAAATCGGAATCAGTACACTTAATCTCCACTCCTCCGGCATCCTCTCACTTTCCAAGACTTTTAAACTATCTGGTTAACAAGCCCACTGCCATCTCTCCTAAGCACTTCCATGCCTCCACTGGTATACCATCTGGGCCAACCACCTTTCCACTTTTCATCTTCTTCATAGCAGTCCTCACTTCATCCTTACTGATCCACCCTACTTCCAGATTCACTATCTCCACCTCTTCCAACCTTCTCTCTCTCTCTCATTTTCTTCATTCATCAGCTCCTCAAAGTTCTCCATCCACCTTCTCAACACACTCTCCTCACTCGTCAGCACATTCTCATTTACGTCCTTTATCACCCGAACCTGCAGCACATCCTTCCCAGCTCGGTCCCTCTGTCTTGCCAATCGGTATAAATCCTTTTCCCCTTCTTTTGTATCCAACTTCTCATACAGCTCGTCATATGCCTTTTCCTTAGCCTTTGCCACCTCTCTTTTTGCCTTTTGCCGCCACTCCTTGTACTCCTGCCTACTTTCTTCATCTCTCTCACTAGCCCACTTCTTTTTCGCCAACCCCTTCTTCCTTATACTTTCCTGTACTTCCTCATTCCACCACCAAGTCTCCTTATCTTCCTTCCTCTGTCCAGATGTCACACCAAGTACTCCCTCACAAGTACTCCTTCCACCAAGTACTCCTTCCTAGCTATCTCCCTCACAACTTCTGCTGTCGTTGCCCAATCATCCCACCCATCTTTACCACCATCCAACGCCTGTCTCACCTCCTCCCTAAATTCCACGCAACAGTCTTCCTCCTTCAGTTTCCACCATCTGGTCCTTGGTTCAGCCCTCACTCTCTTCCTCAACCTCACCTCGAAAGTCATCCTACAGACCACCAATCGATGCTGTCGAGCAACACTCTCCCCTGCCACCACCTTACAGTCACTAATCTCTTTCAGGTTGCATCTCCTACTTAAGATGTAATCCACCTGTGTGCACTTTCCTCCACTCTTGTATGTCACCCTGTGTTCCTCCTTCTTCTTGAAAGGTCTCTTTGCACGAGATTCAACATTAGATGCACTGGTTCCTGCAGGGTCCAAATGCAAAAAACAAACAAACAAACAAACAAACAAACTTTCTTCTTTATTTTATATATTGGAATAATTAGATCAATTAAATTATATATTTGAACACTGCAGAACACAAATCGCATTGTTTGCACTTCCAAACACCTCCACCCAGCAGACACACGACGTCAGTATGAAAGATTCACGACGTCGGGAATCGGCCGCTTGGTTGTACAACCAGATCACGACGCGGTACAGCCGCAGCTCGATTATCCAAAACTGTTTTTTTCTGCGTCATGTGTTGCCAGGGTGAGCGATTTTCTACCTCGTGACGTGTGTGGTTGTGTCTGCCTTTCACGGGAGGAGACATCTGATCAGCCAATTCTTATTTCCGCATCACGAGCCGCCATTTGCAAGGTTTGGTTAAACTTGTGAACCCTGTTTCTGAGTGTGGCAGAGACAATCCGTTTTAATCTGCAGAAGACTTTAGCTTTCTTAGTTAAAATTATCTTCCGCCGTGATCATTTTTGGTAAGTATAATATTATAAATCGATTTTATGTGTCTTAGCTTTTGTTTTTGGACGTTTTTAAGATCACAGAATCCATGATGTGTTCCTGTTACTGTTGTGCTGGAATCTCTATAGTTACATTCAATGTAAATTCTCCCGGGCCCTTCCGGGCCACTCGAGTGGTGAGAGCGTTGGACTCGGGAATGGCATCTGACGATCGAATCATCCGGCACCCGATTTCATCGTTCGTTTATCACGTTCAGCTGTCGCTGATTTGGCCCTGATCGTGTGGAGAAATCGACGGTAAATAATGAATTCGTTTTTCCGCGGGCCTGGTGAAAAAAAACAACGCTCTGTGGAAAATAAATGGAACTGTAAAAATTACTTTGGACAAGTTTAATTGGTTCAGAACCTTTTAAAATATATTTCTGGTGTGGATAATTATTATGCTTCGGCCGTTCGGGTCCGACGGATTACCGCATTGTACCACAATGTAACAAATTAAAAGTTCCACTGCCCTTAAAAAAAACCTCAATTAATATTATTTTTTATAATATATTATTTTTTTTATGTCCTCTTTTAACGAGTTAGGCCGAACCAAAGGCAAAAGGAAAACAATTGTCAGTTATTCGCCGAAAAATGTGGTTTTTTTTCATTAAAAAAAAATTAACCCTTTGGCTGCCGACAAACTGGCGCTTGTAACAATGAAGCCTTCATTGCAGTAGTTTGTCACTTGGGGAGTTGTTCAAGTTTTTCGGTGCACAATTGTTTTCCTTTGGTAAAATAGTTATCAAAAGACATGAAAATAACTTTATATAATAAAGAATAATTTTAATTGAGGCTTTTTAAGGGCAGTGGAACTTAAAATTTGTTACAAACTGCTTCGAACACTGGTGTACTATATTGTTTTTATTTTCTAAAATATGGGTGAATGTCCAATGCTGTGATGTCCACATATAATTTGTGTGGAAAGAATGGGAAGAGACCTTTCCGGAACCTGAATTTTTATAAAGTTGCCAGAGGAAATGAATTCTGCTAAATGACAGTTTATAATGTGCATGACTTGAGCGTAATTCACATTGCAAGTCTTGTTTGATCATAAAGCCCAATATATACGAAGTGGAAATTGTTATTATTTTTCAGACAGCACCATGACCAGTCAGCCAACAGCAACAGAGGCAGATGTGGACACTGCCATATCACAACATTTGAAATATGCCCCTGATCGGTGTGGAGGTGCAGGCAGGAACAAGCCCTCATCTATCTATAATTCCAGCAGTGTGTGTGTGTGTGTGTGTGTGTGTGTGTGTGTGTGTGTGTGTGTGTGTGTGTGTGTGTGTGTGTGTGTGTGTGTGTGTGTGTGTGCGTGCATGCACGTGTGCGCGCTGTTTCTCGACAACCACTGATCTGATCTAATTGAAACTTGCTAGCTATATTGCTGGGGACCTGAGTGTGTGCCTTTTCAAGGTTTGATATTAATTGGACAAGTGCTTCCCAAGTTATGGCCATTTATTTACCAAACCAACTGCGTATGCGTGGCCGATGAAGAAGAGATCCTCAGCCGCGTTCCCCATTACGGGTTACAACGTACGGACTTCCGGATAGTGATGACTTACTGTATTCTCATAATTTCTCGATTTCTTATGCGCATTTATAGATAAACACAATGCCCCAATCCAGTCGTCATTTACGAGAGCGAAGGAATGGCCTGTGTGGTTGTTTGAAAGCTTGTTTTTTTTGCATGTACGGGCACGCACGTACGGACACGTACTAGTGTAATAATAACGAGTAACAGCAACACGCTGTGCCAGTTGTCCACGTCCTTGATTATTAAGAATTTGCAGCATAGTTAATTGTAATGTTGTATGTTGGAAACCCAGCCCAAGTTTACATTGTGAAAATATTTACATGTACTTTTATGTAGAATGAAGTTATTTTATTTTCTTGTGAAATTAAGATTGAAAACACCCAACAAATTTTTTTTTGTGCTTTGGAATTATTTATGTGAGATGCATTCAAAATTGTGTTTTCATACTTAATGATGTTAGATTTATATTTTTTCTTTGTATGAATACACACACATAGATATATATTTGGTCTCATTGATTTGCCTGATTGTAATTCAGTTTTATATAATTTTATGCACTGTTCATATCATGTCAAGTATCATCTGTTTAAGTCTTTATGCATCTCATTCTATTGATGCCCGCTGTGGGACATAAGTAAAAATATTTCTAAATTATATATATCATGGAGAAATTCTATCAGAAAGGTGTTTGACTTCCCAAGTGGGACCCATATTGTACTCCTTTACCAATCATTGCTGAATTTCTACCTGTTGAATGTCAACTATAATGTCGTATAGCAAAATTTATATGTAGTTCTTCGTCTTCTCATAATTCTTACCTGAGGTTGCTTAATTATGAATCTTGTAACAATGGGTAGTATGTCATCAGTAGCTAAAACTTTTAATTACATTTTATATAAATGTAAGTTATCGGTCAATACCTTTTATGCTCCTAATGGCCATTTAATGTATGCAAGCATCGAATTATCAGCAGTTTTACTAACACTGCATGATGATGTTATTGTACTTAAAGGTGCCTTTGTGCAGTCAATTATATTTGAGAGAGAAGAAGCTCCACAGTTCCCCTCTGGAGCAGAACTTTCTGAATTTGAATTGTTAACTGTGCTTTGCACAAAATGAATTTGACAAAAAGGTATTCATGACTTTTACCCATGTGGTATTTTTTTTTATTCCCAATTTCTAGTATATGTTTCTCAATTGCAATGGTATCTACTTTTATTTATTGTACGTTTGTATTTGAGTGTGTTTTTTGGTACGAATGAAGATATTATTATTGTTAATACTGCTTGTATATTTTTGCCGCAATCATGCTCTGCATGATACGTGATAATAAATGATTATGAATTACAGTTGTTTTCAAGTTGTGGTCATTATGTGTTACTGTGCAATGTAATGATGTTGCAATACAACTTCAATGTTTTGATAATGGCACCGGTAGAACAGCGGTGCTCTGCTGGCCCCAGACCTACGGGTCGAGGGCTCCATCAAGCTGGAAGCTGAAGGGTGTCATGCACTGCAATGTTCATTTCTTTGGTGTGCAAAGAAAAGGGTAAAAACAAAAACTCCATTTTATGAATGTGATAAAGTTGAAAACTAACGTCATGCTTCAATGTGAAATCTGACGTCATGGGTGTTGCAAATACAACTTCCCACTGACCCAATTCTGACGTCATGGGTGTTGCAAATACAACTTCCCACTGACCCAATTCTGACGTCAGGTACAACCAGAACACGACGCTGCAACGACGTCAGATTTCAACGTTGTGACAACATCGAAATCTGACGTTGTGACAACATTGAAATCTGACGTTGTCACAACGTTGAAATCTGACGTCATGGGTGTTGCAAATACAACTTCCCACTGACCTAATTCTGACGTCAGGTACAACCAGAACACGACGCTGCAACAACGTCAGATTTCAACGTTGTCACAACGTCAGATTTCATTGTTGTCACAACGTTGAAAACTGACGTCATGGATGTTGCAAAAACAACTTCCCATTGACCCAATTCTGACGTCAGGATAGAACTGGCAAACGACGTTGCAACAACGTTGTGTGCCTGCTGGGCAGTTTCGCAGTTTACTTGAATAAAATTTTACGCCATCTCGACCAATCAAATTTGCCACTCGCACTCTTAGTACTGAAGAGACCGAGCGTAGTGGCGTGAGCCTGTAATCCGGCTACTCGGAGGCTTGGGTTGGAGGATTGCTTGAGGACGGGAGCTCTGCATTGGGCCGCGCTATGAGAGGGTATAGGGCAGCCCGGAATCATGGCGAAACCCAATCCTTATCCCTGTGTCGTAAGAGATGACCAGGGTTGCGTCAGGAAAGGCATCCGGCGTAAAACCTGTGCCAAATCAGTATGCGGATCATAACGGATGATCCGCTGTGGTGACCCTTAACGGGAGCAGCCGAAAGATGAACAACAACAACAACTCTTAGTACTGAAGAGCTTTAGATTCTTCTTCTTCTTCTTCCCTTTCCAATAAAATCCCATGTCCTTTTTGGCAATACAGTACTGTGTTGAGTCAGGTGTTTTATGAAGTCTCTAGTTATTTATTCCCTTTCTCTCAGTCACCATACCCTGCACCCCACATGATATAATACGAGCAGATTTTGTGAAAATTATCACATTGTCAGTGTCACTCGACGCCAAACTGTTCATATAACAAAACCAACAGCAAATGCAAATAAACGTTGCTCCAGCAACAAAACACATAACCAGATCTTTTTTTCAAAAGTGGCTTTCTTTACCACTCCTAATTCCTCTTGAATAAGCATTTCAAGATTCCAAATTCTGTTAATATTTTGAGAAGAGCAAAGATGAGCCGAGTGGGAATGGGGATTTTTCTTTTTCTTTTTCCATTTGCCAAGAACTGGATACAGCAGAATATGTGAGCACGTGACAAACCGCGCCGAAATACCTGCATGTGTTTATTTACTTTTATTTACCATGATCAACCATCAGTCTCAAAGGCAAGCTCAGCGTGCATACGTAGAAACCTCAGGAAATGTCAGTGTTCGGACATCATCAAGTACATCGTGTGTGGCAGATAAGGATTGTCACTTAAAATGACTCACAATGCTTCTCAAATAAACTGAAAATACTTGGAAAAGGACCCTAGAGAAAGGGCTGTGCGCTGCGTAACGAATGACTTGGAGAACTTTCTCAGCTCACTGAACGGGTGCATGTTAGTACTGGAAACTCCCGATCATGTTGGGAGGGGGTGGGGAGGAGGTGTAAGTTCCAGGGGCTGTGATGGATTTTATAAATATATTGTTAGTTTGGTTCTCGGGCCACAAGAGAAGTGATACCATACTTTTGCATCTCTTGGCAAAAGGAGATGTGTCCGTCCATCTGTATGCTTATGTGTTATATCCACTGCCGCCACTCGCTTGTACTCACAGGAAATGGTATGAACCCGACACCTCTCATCAACGGATATTTCTCATATTTGAGGGCCGGTGGGGTGGGATAATTGGAGGGCCTAGGGGAAGGGGGCAGGAGAGCCGGTGGGCCGAGGGCTGGGAGGTGGGGGTCAGGAGAACTGCTGGAGTGGCCTGGGGGCAGTGAGGATGGCGCAGTTGGACCAGATCAACAACCGTTGAACCCCACACTCCACAATCCCGATGAGGTAGTAAACAGGGCTCAAACTTCAGTCATAGAGCCTTTCCACCTGAACCCAAACACTCCGGCAATTTGCAGTCAAAATTAATTGTGGATACCATTGCTCAATACTTAAAGAAAAACTCGTGAAAAGAACATAACGACAAATGAATATAACTCACCCAAACTTTTGGTAAATCCAACCATTCATACTCTAATTCCCTTAATATAATATTATAATGTATGCATCATAACCTCGAGTCATTTGCCCTATGAACGCATGCAAACCTTAATAACCGTGTTGTACAGTTTCACTTGCTGTTCAGTACTGTACTCGTATTCGCTATACCCACTCCTTAAAACGTTCCCTCATATTTACTTTTGATAAGTTAAGTTGAGGGTAGTTATGAATCAAAAGAGCGAATCATTCTGCATGAATTACATTGTTATTGGAATTTCAATAACAACAAGAAAAAGAGCAATCAGAGATTTGCAGACTCTCACCATGAGGACTTGTTTTGTGTAGTATATTTTGTGTAGTGTTTTTGTATTTTGAGTGGTGTATTTTGTGTAGTGTTTGTGTACTGGTGTGTTACATAATTAATAAAAGACATAACTAGAACTGCCACTTTATAACTGCTGACAGTGATGACCGGGTACCAAGACGTCCCGCTTTGATTCAACCTTGTTTTGATTGGACACCTGACCCATGAGGTTTTTCATTATTATTCAATTGAATTTAGAATGGGATTAAAATAATTTCAATTCAAATCAAATGGAAGACCAAATAGGTACAGTCGTGCATTGGAGTCATCAGAAGGAACCAGAATAAGCAAAAACCAAAGATGAAGTCATCCGGAGGAACCTGGATAGGATTCACATTTCATCTGCTACTCCTCTACCCTCAAACCCATCCAGGCACAGCCAAGTGAAAAATATATATATAAAAGAATCCATATCCAAAAAAAATGAAATAATTCTGGCTGTCAGACCATGTGTCCGATCAGGTTGAAACTTAAAACATGTATTCCCCATCAATATATTCGATCATAATTGTGAAGTTTCACTCGTTCAAGAGAAATAATTTTTTCAAGGTTTTCGCTCAATCCAATATGGCTGTCAGACTATGTGACCTATCAATTCTTTGTGAATACCGAAGTATCCCCAAGGCTTGGGGAACATTTGTGTGAAATTTCCCCTCGATCTGTCCAGCCGTTCTGCAGAAGATTTTTACAAATAAGTTTTAGGGTAAATCCAATATGGTTGCCAAACCATGTGACCTATGATGGATGACATATGTGTGAACGTTTTGTTCCTTGTGCATAGGTGGTCATACGTGTAAAATTTCGCCTCGATCTGTTCAGCCGTTTCAGAGAAGACTTGATGATCAAAGGTTTTTTTTCCTCAAAAAAAAAACAATATGGCTGCCAAAGCATGCGACTGATGACATCATCAACTTTTTCTGTGGACCAATTTATCCCAAGATGACCCTCAAAAATTTTCATACTGATCATACTGATCACATTTTCTGAATGGAATTATGATGTCATAACGAAGGCAACCTATGACATCATTTAAAAAAAAAATCATTTATTCCCATGAGGAGTACTTGTCATGTCCCAAGTGTCAATTTTTTCCTTGGTGCGGTTTAGGAGATACAGAGATCCAAAAATTTTCGTTTTTACAACATGGCTGCCACACCACGTGACCTATGACATCATAACTATCAATAAATCATTCGACATGAGTAGTCGCTCATTTGGTGAAAATTTCGTCTCGATCGGACAAGCGGTTGCGCAGAAAAATACCAACGTTCTGTGTGGACAAAGAAACAAACAGACAGACAAACAAACGGACTGAAATGCAATTCCCTCTCCTCTGGGGAGGTTAATAACTAAACTTAGGGAAGCTCAGATTAGGGTGAGACAGTACGTAATGATGTAATTAATATCTCTCCGACTATGGAAAATCCTCTATATCTCTTTGCTGATGACTCCACCCCCTGCCGTACCATCGGTCATCCCTCAGACCGGCAAGCAGCAGCTTCTTCGCTCACTGCAGATCTGGATAAAATCACAAACTGGTCCAACACGTGGAACATGTCTTTCAATCCGGACAAATCTCACACTCTCACTATGTCTCTCCGAAAGGACCGTTTAGAAAACCCCCCATCCACTTTCTAAACAATCCTCTGGAAGAAGTCCTTTCTTTCAAGCTTCTGAGTCTCACGATCTGCCATGACCTTTCCTGGGAAATCCACATTACAAACCTCGCCTCCAAAGACAGTCGCCGACTGGGAATCCTCCGTCGTGCAAAGTCCTTCCTCAGCCCTCCTGAGCACCTGTCCACTTACAAAGCTTTCGTCCGCAGCCTGTTGGAGTACTGCTCTCCCCTCCGGGATGGTGCTCCTGCCTCCCACCTTTCTCGGCTTCACGCTGTAGAAACCAAGGCATTTCGGATCATCGGCATCTCCCGCAATGAGGCTGAGTCTTTGGGCCTCTCACTCAATCACCGCAGGTTGGTCGGTGGTCTTTCTGTCTTCTACCGTTTGCTCTCCAGTATCGACCCCCCCCCCCTGCTCTCTCTGCGATTTGTCCCCACCACATGGTCCATGTCGAACAAACAAATCGAACTTGGTCCATGTGCGAAGTTTGGAGGCAATTGGTGCAGTAGTTTGGCGTGATGGGCATCACACACACACACACACACACACACACACACACACACACCACACACGTACACACCACACACAAGTACACACACCACACACATACACACCACACACACACATACACACCACACACACACAACACACCACACACACATACACACACACAACACACCACACACACATACACATACACGCCACACACAACACACACCTACACACACAACACACACATACACACCACACACACACACACAACACACACATACACACAACACACACGTACACACCACACACACACGTACACACCACACACACACCACACATACACACCACACACACATACACACAAACACACACACACACACACACATACACATACACCACACACACATACCATACACCACACACACATCACACACATACAGCACACACACACATACACACACACCACACACGTACACACACACCACACACACATACACACACCACACACACATACACACACCACACACATACACACACCACACACATACACACACACACACATACACACCACACACACATACACACCACACACACATACACACACCACACACATACACCACACACACATACACACACCACACACATACACCACACACACATACACACACCACACACACATACACCACACACACACACATACACACACCACACAATACACATGCACACACACATACACACATACACACCACACACACACCACACATCACACACACACCACACACATGCACACACACACACCACACATACACACACACCACACACATACACACCACACACACACCACACATACACACACACCACACACACATGCACACACATGCACACACACACACACCACACACACACACACACACACACACACACACACACACACACACACACACACACACACACACACACACACACACACACGTAATGGGCGTGTTCCGGATCGACGTTAGCCCGCCCCGGATGTAGATGGGCGTGGCCTGTACGTAATGGGCGTGCTCCGGATCGACGTTAGTCCGCCCCGGATGTAGGTGGGCGTGTTCCGGATGACGCGACACTTGTCCCGGATGTATTCTTTCGCTTCTTGCACTTTGACGTCGTGACCACGAGTGGGCGCTCGTCATTCACTCCATCTTTGGTTACAGCGGCCTTGTGTGAGTGTTGTCGTCGACGCTCAAGTCTTTGTGCTGTTTACCTCAGGAATGTTTGTAGTTAGTCGGTAATTGTAATGTTAGTCGGAGTTTACCTGATGACCTTTCATTTCTTGTGCTGTGCGCTATTTGTGTTCAGAGCACAGTGAGTTCGGCCTACTGTGCAGGACGACTTCCAGTCTCCATCGTACTCGTACTTGGACAAATCCTGCCTTGACTCGGACAAATCCTGCCTTGACTCGGACATCAAGAGCCCTTTCATGTCCGTTTAGGTGCGTCATTCATTTTTGATTCGTTTGTTGAAAACTTGTACAATCTGATAACTGCGGAATGTGTGATCATTATAATTTACTCCCTCGAGTTACGTTCCTGCACGTTGCACAACCTCACCTCGTCAGCACGTTTGCTTCGAGCGTTTACATGTAAACCAGGTGTGTGTGTTCCCTTTCCAAGTTTATTGTGGAGCGCTCGCCAAGCGGCTTAAGCACTCGATGGAGCGCTCGGTTCCAAACTGCTGGTGAGGAACGCCTGGCTTGTCGAGCGCTCGCGAGCTGCTTGGTAATTGAACACGTCTCTGCTGGACATAGCAGGAGGTTATTTGGTTCAACATAACCTGTGCTTTATCGACATCAACTTAATATATCAGGTTTTATCTCCGATACTTCAGGTTCTTTTTTTTAAATTTACATTTCGAAACTCGTGGAGGAGCAGAATAGCAAGGGGGGAAGGGCGAAAGGACCAAATGGCACAAAGGATCATCGGGAGAACAATGAACATGTGGATTGGAAACTTCACGAGGTGGAGAATTTATGGGTGAATGGTGGGAACAGGGTCTCAAGGGGTGCAGTAACACATGGGAGAGACCATGACGTGGTGCTGGGGGGCGCTCGAGACCATGACGTGGTGGTTGGGGGCACTCGAGACCATGACGTGGTGCTGGGGGGCGCTCGAGACCATGACGTGGGGGGGGGGGGGGGTGCTCGAGACCATGACGTGGTGGTGGGGGCGCGCGAGACCATGACGTGGTGCTGGGGGGCGCTCGTGACCATGACGTGGTGCTGGGGGGCGCTCGAGACCGTGACGTGGTGCTGGGGGGCGCTCGAGACCATGACGTGCTGGGGGGCGCTCGAGACCATGACGTGGTGCCGGGGGGCGCTCGAGACCATGACGTGGTGGTGGCGTGCGCTCGAGACCATGACGTGATGCCGGGGGCGCCGAGACCATGACTTGATGCCGGGGGGGTCCTCGACACCATGACCTGGTGGTGGGGGGCGCTCAACACCATGACCTGGTGGGGGGCGCTTGAGACCATGACCTGGTGCCGGGGGGCGATCGAGACCATGATGTGATGCCGCGGGGGGCGCTCGAGACCTTGACATGGTGGTGGGGGCGCATGAGACCATGATGTGGTGGGGGGGGGGCTCGAGAGGATGACCTGGTGGTGGGGGCACTCGAGACCATGACTTGATGCCGGGGGGGTCCTCGACACCATGACCTGGTGGTGGGGGGCGCTCGACACCATGACCTGGTGGTGGGGGCGCTCGACACCATGACCTGGTGGTGGGGGGCGCTCAACACCATGACCTGGTGGTGGGGGGCGCTCGACACCATGACCTGGTGCTGGGGGGCGCTCGACACCATGACCTGGTGGTGGGGGGGCGCTCGAGACCATGACGTGGTGCCGTGGGGCGCTCGAGACCATGACCTGGTGGTGGGGGGCGCTCGAGACCAGGACGTGGTGGGGGGGCGCTCGAGACCATGACGTGGTGCCGTGGGGCGCTCGAGACCATGACCTGGTGGTGGGGGGCGCTCGAGACCATGACGTGGTGGTGGCGGGCAGTCGAGACCATGACGTGGTGCTGGCGGGCGCTCGAGACCATGACGTGGTGGTGGAGCTCGAGACCATGACGTGGTGGTGGGGGCGCTCGAGACCATGACGTGGTGCTGGCGGGCGCTCGAGACCATGACGTGGTGGTGGAGCTCGAGACCATGACATGGTGGTGGGGGCGCTCGAGACCATGACGTGGTGCCGGGGGTGGTCGAGACCATGACGTGGTGGTGGAGGGGCGCCGAGACCATGACGTGGTGCTGGCGGGCGCTCGAGACCATGACGTGGTGGTGGTGGAGCTCGAGACCATGAGATGGTGGTGGGGGCGCTCGAGACCATGACGTGGTGGTGGCGTGCGCTCGAGACCATGACGTGCTGGGGGGCGCTCGAGACCATGACGTGCCGGGGGGCGCTCAAGACCTTGACGTGGTGCAGGGGGCGCTCGAGACCATGACGTGGTGCAGGGGGCGCCGAGACCATGATGTGGTGGGGGGCGCTCGACACCATGACCTGGTGGTGGGGGGGCGCTCGAGACCATGACGTGGTGCCGTGGGGCGCTCGAGACCATGACCTGGTGGTGGGGGGCGCTCGAGACCATGACGTGGTGGTGGCGGGCAGTCGAGACCATGACGTGGTGCTGGCGGGCGCTCGAGACCATGACGTGGTGGTGGTGGAGCTCGAGACCATGACGTGGTGGTGGGGGCGCTCGAGACCATGACGTGGTGGTGGCGTGCGCTCGAGACCATGACGTGGTGGTGGGGGGAGCGCTCGAGACCATGATGTGGTGGGGTTCGCTCGAGACCATGACGTGGTGGTGGCGGGGGCGCTCGAGACCATGACGTGGTGGTGGGGGGCGCTCGAGACCATGACGTGGTGCTGGGGGGCGCTCGAGACCATGACGTGGTGCTGGGGGGCGCTCGAGACCATGACGTGGTGCTGGGGGGCGCTCGAGACCATGACGTGCGGGGGGGCGCTCGAGACCATGACGTGGTGGGGGGCGCCGAGACCATGACCTGGTGCCGGGGGTGGTCGAGACCATGACGTGGTGGTGGAGGGGCGCTCGAGACCATGACGTAGTGGTGGGGGGCGGCGCTCGAGACCATGACGTGCCGGGGGCGCTCGAGACCATGACGTGGTGGTGGGGGCGCTCGAGACCATGACGTGGTGCTGGCGGGCGCTCGAGACCATGACGTGGTGGTGGAGCTCGAGACCATGACATGGTGGTGGGGGCGCTCGAGACCATGACGTGGTGGTGGCGTGCGCTCGAGACCATGACGTGCTGGGGGGCGCTCGAGACCATGACGTGGTGGTGGAGGGGCGGTCGAGACCATGACGTGGTGGTGGAGGGGCGCTCGAGACCATGACGTGGTGGGGGGGTGCTCGAGCCCATGACGTGGGGCTGGGGGGCGCTCGAGACCATGACGTGGTGGTGGGGTGGGCGCTCGAGACCATGACGTGGTGGTGGGGGGCGCTCGAGACCATGACCTGGTGGTGGGGGGCGCTCGAGACCATGACGTGGTGCCGAGGGGCGCTCGAGACCATGACGTGGTGCCGAGGGGCGCTCGAGACCATGACGTGGTGCCAAGGGGCGCTCGAGACCATGACGTGGTGGTGGGGTGGGCGCTCGAGACCATGACCTGGTGGTGGGGGGCGCTCGAGACCATGACCTGGTGGTGGGGGGCGCTCGAGACCATGACGTGGTGGTGGGGGGCGCTCGAGACCATGACGTGGTGCCGAGGGGCGCTCGAGACCATGACGTGGTGCCAAGGGGCGCTCGAGACCATGAGGTGGTGCCTGGGGGCGCTAGATACCATTGCGTGGTGCAGGGGGCGCTCGAGACCATGACGTGGTGCCTGGGGGCGCTAGATACCATGACATGGTGCCTGGGGGCGCTCGAGACCATGACGTGGTGGTGGGGTGCGCTCGAGACCATGACGTGTTGCCGGGGGGCGCTCGAGACGATTACGTGGTGCCGGGGGACGCTCGAGACGATGACGTGGTGCCGGGGGGCGCTCGAGACCATGACGTGGTGCCGGGGGGCGCTCGAGACCATGACGTGGTGCCGGGCGGCGCTCGAGACCATGATGTGGTGGTTGGAGGCGCTCGAGGCCATGACGTGGCGGTGGTTGGCGCTCGAGACCATGATGTGGTGTGGGGTGTTCGAGACCATGTGGTGGTGGTGGGGGGGGGCGCTCGATACCATGACGTGGTGGTGGGTTGTTAAAAAGTTGTATGGCCACCAACCTGCCTGCAGTGAACAAGGGGCATACTTTTCATTATCTTGTCGGGAATTTCAATTTGCATTGAAGGCCTTGCATTTCATTGCCTTGAGGTTGGGCAAGATGGAACGGAGCAGCACCCGTCTATAGGGTGAGCCATGTTCTATGACTCTTTGGATGAAGGCTTTGTACATCATTTCAAGATGAGGATAGCAAAGGAAAGACTTGGCCCTGCGGATAATTCCACGACGAAAGCCAGCGTGGAGATGTGATCTGCCCAAAAGAGGTTGTGGTGACATTGAGCCCTAAGAGCTCCAAAGACCACACGTTTTCCCGAAGCTGACCATGCAGAACATTTTTGGATCTACCAGCTGATCTTTATGTAAGAACAAAGTGGGGAAATGAGTCTTTCTTGCATTGAAAAACACTTGCAGAGTACCCGCCCTATGGATGATCTTGTTCCAACCATGCAACCCATTCTTCTGAGGCAAACCTTTATTTGGGCGGTGTATCGGTAACTAACAGCTATATACAGCCAAAAAATAATAACCTGGGTTATGTGCATGAACCAAAAACATACCTACTGCTTATTATTCAAAACACCTCACTTCACTGGAAAATGTGGGGACAGGAACACTACTATAAATAATGGAGACTTTTAATACCCTCCCCCACTTGGAGGTGATGATACATTATGCACACCGGAATAGAGAATTTGCATCCCTCCCGCTCCCCTGCCAAGGCCACCGGCAAGGATGAAAAACCCCGATACACTAATTGGGTCTTGCTGATCATATGTAGCAAGTCTGGATGTGATCAACCCAGAACTGTAGGAGGAGTAACGTGACAAACACCATTCAGTGAATTGTAGTAAGCTATAAGGACGAGACGACCCTTGAACCCGTTGGGTTCCCGTTGTGACAGCGTTTGATGAAAAAAATCATTTCAAGAAAAAAAAAAAGATAGCTCCAGCAAACTATACCGCTGAGGTTGTTTGCATTGATCAAATTCTCCCGAAGAGTACTTGACTAATCCTGAATTGATTTTTTTTTTTTTTAATAATTTTTTTCGTTGCACGATTTGAACGAAATTTGATACTGCACACCGCAGGAGAATGGTGAGTAAGGTGGCCCGAAAATTTTTTGCGCTATCGTGTACCGTTTTGGCTGTATTTCGGGAACATACATACATACATGCATACATACAAGATGAGAGTTTTCGTAATATTTTGATAGATCGAAGATGGATGGAGCAAGTAGATGATTTGCTGTATCAATTTTATTTTTTTTATTTTTGCCCGGCCGAGAAGATGCTGCCGCAGCTTGCCTGATAGAGGCGTTAAGAACTATCCTGCGCAGTGGAGTTCAGTCTGCAAAATGGTGCAATGGGTTTTTTTTACTGCAGAAGAAACGTTTTCCACTCAATGCTGCATGTACAGAGCAGAATTGATTTGAGAACGTGACCTTTAGGGACACCGTCCTCAAAAGGGAGGGTACAGGGACATAATTGCCTCCTCTTTTCTGAGAGAGAGCGAGACAGAGACAGTGGAATATTTTGTGTCAAACAGAGAGAACCCATACCCAATGGCTCATTGGCGAGCACGCTACCAAATTGCGATTGAGCCCTGGCTACTATAACTATAATTTGAATATCGTTTAATCCCTCACATGTTTGACATTAACTTTCCATCTTACAGGCCCATCAATCTGACTTCTTTAATGACACATTCTTACTATTCCAGTTGTTCCTCTTGTCCTCTTCGTTTATTATTACTTTTCCTCTTTTGTTTATTTCCTCTGTTGCCCCCCCCCCAAACCTCCTCTATATTTGTGTTTGTGTGTGTGTGTGTACACGCAGGTTTGTGAAGGTGATGTAAATAACACAAGACGAGGGGAAGGAGAATTTTTATTTTGACTCAGAAAAAGTGATTCTTACGAACCTTCAGCCAGCAGGGTAAGTTTATCTTCTGGTCCCTTCCTTTTAGCCTTCTTAAACACACAAAAAAAACTTGTTTCCTTGTTTTATTATTATTATTTGCAACTATGACTCCTGCACCATTGAAAACAATGTTAAGGTGATGATAATTGGATGCTTTGTGTATCATGTGACAGTTTAGGCAGCTGCGTGTACGGAATAGGCACGATGCCTCGCAAACGCAGCCGTTCTCCATCCGAACCGCGCTTGTGGTCAAGCATGCGCAAAAGGCAGAGGTGAGGTTCATGATCTTGCCTTCTCAACCCAACCCTCGATCTTCACCAGCTGCCTTTTTCATATCCTCACCCTCTGTGTCATTTGTGATTCATTGTGTCCATCCTACAGACCACGTGACATTTGCTTACCACCTCACCACATTGATGATTGGCGGTCAAGCCGGCCCTGGCTTTGACTGCTATGGGCGGTTTGTGCGTCGTGACATTGGCTATTGAACTGCGTAGTCGTCATTGCTGTTGTTCAGTTATGAACAATGTCAGAATTGGGTTTGATTTCCATGTCGAAGTCTGCTCAAACCTTCAATTCTGTTTGAGCATACTTTAATAAGGTAATTAACCCTAATTCTGACAATGTTCATTCTTTAACAGCTGCAACGACTACGACTCTCGTGACGTACAGTCACGTGACCCGGCGATGCCAATTGCGCAGGGATTAATGATGTAGTATTGCACTTGTGCACTGTGCTTACCTGATTGGTCAATTCAGTCAAAAGAGACATTTTGAAATGGGTGATTTTTTTTTCATTCCCATGACTTGTCTTTGGCTCAAGTTGGAATCGGATGCTTTTCTTTTCTTAGATTAGAGTAGATTATCTAAGGAAGAGCAGGAAAGGTTAGAGGGGAAGTTCGACGTGATCGAGTCCAGCAGAGAGTAGGATCCGCTGGGGGAAATCTCGGTTGGGATTGTAACAGATTGGGGAACAGCTGAAGTGTCAGAAATGGCTGTTGCTGACCTGACCCTGGACAGTTGTCTAAGGACTGACACCAAGCCACCTGGAATGGTGGTGTTAACTCACCACATATCAGGAGAGAGCCGAGGTTGGACGATCGAAGATGGTCTAAATTTGCGGAGGGTCTCCTACACAGTCATTACCCTTTGTTTTCTCTCTTCACATAGGCTGATAGTGTGTGTGTGTGTGTGTGTGTGTGTGTGTGTGTGTGTGTGTGTGTGTGTGTGTGTGTGTGTGTGTGTGTGTGTGTGTGTGTGTGTGTGTGTGTGTGTGTGTGTGTGTGTGTGTGTGTGTGTGTGTGTGTGTGTGTGTGTGTGTGTGTGTGTCTCTGGAGTATGTGTGTTTTTTTATTGAGAAAATGATTGGTTCATTGTTAACGGCCCTTGTGATTGTGATTTATCCAAAAGATGCCGCCAATCCTAATGTGGAGAAACTTTGCATCATGAAGATTGAAGTACACCAACGATGTACATGATTATTTTCAAAGTTATCCCTGAACTCTGCATTTGATAAACTTTGGTTTTGTGAGTACAATAAAAGGAATGAAAAAAAACAATACTTGATGGCAACGCTTTGGGAAAGCCAACGTATGATTTTGCAAAACGAGCATCCATTTTTTTTGTCCTATCGGTGTCGGCATAGTAGATCCCTATTGGGTGCAAGTGAAGGCACGCCGGCCCGAGCCAGCACAGGTGAGCATGCGTACATGGACATGTCTTTTGGGGGTAATGGCAAAGTCATGAATGCTGTGTCGGAATATTTTGAGGACCAGGAGGAGACGCTGCACTGCTATACTTTTATGAGGTTGGAGGAAGCATGCTCGCCTTCAGAGAGCATCTCAGATAATAATAATAATAATAATAAAAAAATAGATTCTAACCTTGAATGTGGTCGTTTTCTTGTTTGGGCTGCCAACCGAGTTGCATCCCTTCTATACATGTAGCTGCTCGCTTTCCTGTCTGCATTGTGTGAGGAAGTAAAATGTCCCATGGAGTCTTGTACAGGAATAGGCCCTTTCTGCATGTAGATTTCTACTCCTGGGAAAATTGCTCTCTTGAAAGGCTAGACTGCTTTTGAGCCGACAGTTTGTCCTTTTGTATACCATACCATACACCTTCATCTTGATGGGACACCTCCATCTCGTTCATGGCACCTTTGATTTGCATTAAAGTACTGCTGATGTCACAGGTGTGCTTTCATGAAATGTGTTGTCAAAGTGTGTTATTACCTCTGCTGTTGTCATCGTCGTCATTCTTGTAAAATGATATCGGCTTCGCAGGAGTTTTTTTTTTTTTTTTCCGAAGCTCTGTAAGGTAATAGCCCCTCAGAGCCAATGGCCATCCCCTTGCGGGACCAGGTGATCTATAACCATCTGTTTCATTTTGCTGTCTCTGGCTGATTCGATAGTAAGCTCAAACTGCCGAGGCTTGGTAAGCGTGTCGTGCCAAGGTTTATTGTCTGCATCGAGAAAGGTATTTCCTTGCTGAAAACCTTTCAATCTTTGTGTTTCTACTTTTAACCACGACAGGTGCACCGCATTCTGTGTGCACTGCAGGTGTGCTCTGTGTAAGGCAGGTGATGTTCATTTGTTGTCGTTCCCTTTTATTCGTTACTACGGCAGGATCTTTTGTTTTGTGCGTCTTGATGAATCTGTCCTTTATCTTTGTGCTTGCGTGTGTTTCGACATCGTTGATGTTTGCTTATAGATGGCTTTGGGTGTTTCTCCATTCCTCGTACAGCATGTCTGTTTAAAACGAGCAGGTTACGTGACATGATGATCTGCACTCGCCCCCAATAAGCAGGTTGCAACTCGAGTTTGAGGGAAGTTGCATGCAATGTACCCGATCGTTGGACGCTCTTATGTCGGCCTAACGACTGACGGATTGCTGTTAACTCTTATTCTCGTAGACATTTCCTTTAACTCGGTCTCCAACACTGATATCACCATTTCTCTGTCGGTTTGTTCATTATTTATTTATTTCTTTTGTGGTTCATATTTGTAAATAAGCCAATGTTTCTGCAGCGATTTGTGCTTGTATTGTTTTCTCTGCCACCAAAGGAGGACAAGGTTATGTGTTCACCCTTGTTTGTCTGTATGTGAGCAGGATGTCTCAACAAGTTATGGACAGATTCTGACGAAACTTGGTGGACAGTTTGGGTGTGTGGTAAGGACAAATTGATTAGATTTTTGGTGAAGATCCAGATCCGAGAATATTTTTAAGCTCTTGAGAGATGATTGGGCCAAAAATTGATACTTGGAATGATATTTCAAAAAGTTATTAATTGATTGTGACAAAACTTGGTGGATGAGTTGCATCGGTAACAAGAACAAGCCGATTAGATTTTGGTTAAAGGCCGGATCTGCATCTGGATGATCAGTGAGATACAGAGCCTGGTGTTGGCTCAGTGTTTAGGGTGGCGGCTTGGGATCCTAGGGTCCTGAGTTCAAGCCCCATCGGCCGCTGAATTAATACACCAGGGGGTTGACTCGGCCTGTCATCCTTCCGAGGTCGGAAAAATGAGTACCAGTTCCAGTGTGTGTACTGGTAGAGGGGCACTGCATCAGCGACAGTCGCGCTTCAAGAAATGATAGCTACCCCGGCAGCTAAGCTGCCATACGACCACCACCAGTGAGATACATACCATAAACTGTTCAGCCTGGTGGTTGTTTGTTTGCGCTGTATCGAGTGCCATTATCGTTTATTGATATGTGAAGATTTGATCTCCAAATGTCCCTTTTGAAATAAGTGGTGACAAATGCTTTCTTGTTTGAGATAGGAGATCATGGTTCTGAGTTTGTGCTTTGCCTTTTTTTTTTTCTTCTTTTTTTTTTCTTTATTTTTTTTCTGTCACTGTAACATCGACGTTCAATCTGAGTCTGGGTGGTCGGTGGTTCCAGCTCCGTTGGAGTCACACCAAAGACTTTAAAAATGGAACATGCTGCTGCGTTGCTTGATGGTCAGCATAAGAAGGATAGAGCACAGACAAAGCAACATAAGTTGGCAATCATTTTGCAGGGTTAATGGACCAAAAGTGTTTTTTGTAATGAAACTTTGTTTATGCAACCATCATTAGTGCATTAAATATGTAACTAGAAGGGCACTCGGTGGAGCGCATACCTCCGCCAGGTAATGCCTGATCCACGAGAACATATCGGGTCCAATCCATTTTTGAAATCTCATGCAATACAGGACTATATCGTGTTTGGCCTAATCTCTCAATGGTGAATAATCACTTTAAAAATTAAATAATTCTCATATACAGATCTGGATTCGGATCTTCACCAAAATCGAATCGATTCGTCCTTGCCACACACCCAACCTGTCCACCAAGTTTCGTCAGAATCTGTCCATAACTTTTTTGAGATATCGTGCTTTATATCGTTTTTGTCCGATCTAGTCATCGGATCCGGATCTTCACCCAAATCTAATCAGTTCATCCTTGTCATCCACTGAACATGTCCACAAAATTTCATCCAGATCCGTCCACAACTTTTTGAGATATCCTGTACACAAATAGACAGACAGAAAGGGGTGAAAACATAACCTCCTTCACCTTCGGTGGTGGAGGTAACTATTTAAAAAAAAAAAAATCTTTGTCCCCGGGTGCATGCCCCAACGGTGGGGACGAGTTGACAGAGGTCAAAACAGGAAAATAATTTTTTAACTCTAAATTTGATATTGAGTCATTCCTGGTGGAACGTTTTGCCATCTTTAAACTTTGCTTTTGGTGGGAAGCGTGGGGATTTGCGATGATGTGCTATGGACTTCACTCTAGTTATTATTCTTATCAAAGGATAGTGATGGATAACCATGTATTGTGCATATTCCAATCAACTGCTTTGTGTTTTCTCAGGTCAAAATCTCGATCCTACTCACGCTCACCAGTTAGAAACTCTCCTCCCTATTACAGTCAGAATCGCTACAGGGGTCGATACCCAAGACGTCCATACTTGAGCCGTGGTTACCGGCCTTCCAGGATATATCGTGGTCAAAGCATGTTCCATAATCCACGGCCATACCGCCCACCACCTCCAGATCATTCACCACCATACGGCCCTCGTTCCCGATCTCGCTCTCCACTCTACTCGCCTCGTTCGCCACACCCTGGGTCTTATCGGCATGGCCGCTCAGCTTCACCACCACGTCGGCCTCCACCATACCATCCCCGTGAGCCACCACACCAGCAACACCAACGGAGACCATCGCCTTCCAACTACAATGATAGCCCACCTCCAGATCATCGTCGCAAGCGAGAGAAATTGATTGAACCACCTCTTCCGGAGGGTTACTCCTCTCCGAGACAAGACTATAAAGAGAACTACCGACTGGAAGTGGGGCACTTCACGAGTGGAAAACGGTCTTTGTCACCTCCAACATTGCAATCTCATGGCCCCTCAAAACAAAGCTCCAGCAAGAAGCGTAATCCAGCAACTCGGTCCCAAGTCAATCTCGTCCACCGCAAACACCAAGCAGATTGTGAAGTCCAAGGTGTAAAGTCCAAGGTTAAGGGAGATAAATTGTCCCAGAATAGCCTGCCAGTGCAAGGTAGTTCGAGTCCTGTGGTGCACTTGGTTCCCAAACAAAGTCCTCGAGGTTCACCCTCGATTCAGGCCCCAAAAGAGATGGGCCAACGTAGTCCAATGCACTGTCGCTTTGATGCCACCATCATCCCAGGTGTATGCCCAGCACTGGATCATGATGGCCAGGAGCTCTTGGAGCCCATCTCAAAGAGGTATGAGACAAGGAATTTAGATTCCTTATTGTCTTTTTGCATTATGTTTTCTTTTGATATGCATGTGCTTTTTGTTGTTTGGTTTTTTTTTTCCCAAGAAAGGGGAAAGATGCCAGGGAGAAAAAAAAAAGTAGAACAGTACTGGGGTTTAAGGGAGCAGGTTAAATGCAAAGTGAAAGCGAATGTACCGTAAAGGATATACATAAGATTTAATTCTGCCGTTTTTGCGTACGTAAGAAGTAGGTGATGACAAACAGACAGCTTGCATTGAGGTTATTGACACACGTAATTGCGAGGGAGGTGTATGACGTAGAGTGTGGATGTGCTGGGCAAAGACATAGAGATGGTCATGTTTGCATTTCTCCTCGGGATCCTTCTGCTTGGGTAGTTACTTTGTTTTTACCATTCTCATCTGGTTTTTGTCTGGTCTGTTTGGTTTTACCTGAAAACCATGACACTATTTTTACAGGTTTTTTTCACTTTTCTCTCCCGATCTAGCCTTGGTGTGCCAGCAGGATGAGAAGGCAGACCTTGCCAAAATGCTATTTCTGTGTCATTAGAGGAAAAAAAAAAATTAGAATTATTTAAATTTGCAATATGAAGCTATTTGAGCAAGGTAAAATATTGGGCAAGAAACAAAACTGAGACATCCTGACGCTCCTGGTTGCGACGGACCTAGCCTTTGCCTTTGTCCAAATGAAGTCGTCAACATTGTTGGCTGAGTACCAACTACTCGGGGTGTTGATGCTTCGAGGTGCAAGTGCTGTAATGAAGAACAAACGGGTTGTGATGAAGAATGAGCTATTCGTTGTGACAAAATAAAACGAAGAATTTTGAAGCCTCGATGCCCCTGACCTATACATTGATGTGAATGATGTGTTTGAATCAAAACTTCTGCAACCAGAGAAGACTGCTGATGCCATATTCACCAATGTCAGTTGTTCAAAGGAAAATGAGAGTTATTTCTGAAACTGCTTAAAACTTACATTTATTCACTTTAAATTTACACTGCTGCAAAAAACGTTAAGAACCACGATGCAAGAGAAGCAATGAAAGGGATTATTTTTTTCTTTAAAGAGATCTTTCAACGCAAAGTCCTTTTTTTTTTAATTTATTTTTATTTTATTGGAATATAAGGTCAAGGCTTGTCGAGGAGTTGGATCATAGAACTGATCAGGGTGCAAGAGAGCAAAAGGAACAGCACAAAGATAGGGGGAAACGTACAGACAGCAGCGTTGAAGGACAAAAGAGAGGGAGACTTGGAGACACATATAAGGGATGTGGTGAAGAATGAGGGCTCGGGGAGGACACAGGGTGGACAAGATGGATACAGCTGGAAACTTGGAAAGAGGCGAGCTTGGGGAGGGTGCTTAACGAGGGTAGGAAAGATCATGATTTTGGATTGAGGAGATGGTGAACAAACTCTCTAGAAGACCTGGAGAGAAGAATGATATTGACGAGGATGTGGAAGTTGGATGCACCGGCGGGAAAAAAACAAGAGAAACAAAAGAGTGGAAATGAGCAGTGATTCTGGATTTTTGGGGTTTCACTAGAAGGGTTCGGCTGAGTACTAGCTACTGAGCCATCCACCTACTCCATCAAGCTGCAGATGAAGGCCATGTAGGGAGATTAGAGTTTGAGTGTCCCAAGGAAAGATTTTGCATCATGGTGGATGCCCAGCCAGTGACTAGCTTTGGAGGCAAACTTAGAGATGTGGTTTGCCTAAGAAAGATCATGGTTGATCGTGAAGCCCAAATGTTTGAATGACTAAACATCTGCAAGAGATTTGTTAAGAAAGTAGATAGGAGGGTTTGCCAGACTGTTCAATCAGAGAGAGATAGTGAGATTTGTTCGGATTTAAAAACATATTTCAGGTATTTGACCAGCTTATGGTTCTATCATGGTCTGCAGGAAGGGAACTGACTGCTACCTGCTTATCTGAAGGATGAAGGATGTCATGGCAGAGGGTAGAGTCATTAGCAAATAGAGGATTTTCTCGTCAGAGAGATCGTTAATGAATATTAGAAATAGGACTGGGCCCATAACACTGCCTTGGGTCACTCTGGCCTTGACAAGGAGAGGATTCCGTTGAGAGCCACACATTGGCTATGAGAGTAGGAGGTCTTTAAGCCATATGTGGAGTTGGCTTTGGATGCCACAGGCAAAGAGTTTGGAGAGCAAGGCATGGTGCCAGACAGTATTGGAGGCTTCAGATGTATCTAGAAAGATTGCATTGAGGGCCTTCATCTTTTATTGCGAGAGTGGAAGCAGCATGTCCAAGGTGGAGTGACCTGATCTGAATCCGAATTAATGATCTGAGATGAGGCTGTTCGAGAAAGGGTAGGATTTTATGTCTGCTGTGATGATTGGAAGGAAGCTGATAGGTCTGAAGTTAAGGGGATTGGTTTTTGCACCTTGTTTCTGTAAAGCGGTGATACTAGCTTATTTCCAAGTGGATTGAAGATGACCTAGGGCAAAATAATAAGGTGAACAGAGCAGAAAGAGGATGTGCAAGAACAGCAGAGCAGGTTTTTAGGACACGTCTTCCATAATTACTTTGGTAGTGTCGATCAATGTTTTTGTGGAAGCAAACTTCAAATTTTGTTATTAAGGATTATCTGAGGTTTCCATTTTTAAATGAAATTAATAAGTGCCACTCTAACCCATATGATTGGGTAAGGGGGTGGGAGAATGAGGACAAGGAGGAGAATAAAGAAAATGAAGAAGGAAAAAAAAAAAAAATTCAATTTCCAACGCCGAGTGCATGTTCTCACCATCGAGAATATCTCAACAGTTTCTATGTTTGAAACTACAACAGAATAGACACCATCTGCAATGTTCACAATTTGCAAATCTATTTTTGGATTCCTCATTTCTGACAAACAAGAGCTTGAAATGGAACATCATGAAGTAAGATTAATTTTGGGATGAAACGCTATTGAAGAAAACTGCATCGGCCAAGGAGTAACTTGGAATAACTCAAAAGTACTTTTTTTTACTTGAAAATGCTCGAGTTTGCTGCTTTTGATATGCTTGATAAGGAAAGGCAGAAACAAGATGCAATGGATGGAATAGTGAGGGCAGCAAAACAGGAAACCTTTCGAGTCACTGTGAAGCCAAATCTAAAATTTGAGGAAAAACAGAAGAAAAATAAGATTCCAGCATCACTTTCACTGAAAAGGAAATGAAATATTGTTTTGAGTCCTCAACATGGAAGTGCTGTTTGTATTGGAGCTTCACCTGAAGCAGCTAAAATGGCCAACCAATGGATGTGTGCTTGCAGCAAGACCCAGTTCCTAGCTGTGTATATTCCTGAGCATGGCTCATGCAGGTGAGCACGCAGACAATGGTAAAACACCATTCTACATCTTGTTCCAGTGTCATTTGGCTCTCTGTTACTAAGTATGCTACCCTGTGATTGAAGCCTCGTTAATTTTTGTGGCCACTGCTTTTGATCGGAAAAAAACCAGGTGCTTACTCCCACTGCCCAATGCCTTCAGCCAATTCTGCTGTTCATCTTATCCCTACCCTACATGCTAGTCCATCTTGCTTCTCAGCTCGTATTACCTCGACCCTTGGCACATACATCCAGACACTCAGCGATTTCACGCTCCTGCCGCCCTATCCAGCTGTCCCAGCTTCGCGGCCGTTCAGCGCGTCGGCCCCTCCCCGCGGCTGTTCAGCGCGTCGGCCCTCCCCGCGGCTGTTCAGCGCGTCGGCCCCTCCCCGCGGCTGTTCAGCGCGTCGGCCCCTCCCCGCGGCTGTTCAGCGCGTCGGCCCCTCCCCGCGGCTGTTCAGCGCGTCGGCCCCTCCCCGCGGCTGTTCAGCGCGTCGGCCCTCCCCGCGGCTGTTCAGCGCGTCGGCCCCTCCCCGCGGCTGTTCAGCGCGTCGGCCCTCCCCGCGGCTGTTCAGCGCGTCGGCCCCTCCCCGCGGCTGTTCAGCGCGTCGGCCCCTCCCCGCGGCTGTTCAGCGCGTCGGCCCCTCCCCGCGGCTGTTCAGCGCGTCGGCCCCTCCCCGCGGCTGTTCAGCGCGTCGGCCCCTCCCCGCGGCTGTTCAGCGCGTCGGCCCCTTCCCGCGGCCGTTCAGCGCGTCGGCCCCTCCCCGCGGCCGTTCAGCGCGTCGGCCCCTCCCCGCGGCCGTTCAGCGCGTCGGCCCCTCCCCGCGGCCGTTCAGCGCGTCGGCCCTCCCTGCGGCCGTTCAGCGCGTCGGCCCCTCCCCGCGGCTGTTCAGCGCGTCGGCCCCTCCCCGCGGCTGTTCAGCGCGTCGGCCCCTCCCCGCGGCTGTTCAGCGCGTCGGCCCCTCCCCGCGGCTGTTCAGCGCGTCGGCCCCTCCCCGCGGCTGTTCAGCGCGTCGGCCCCTCCCCGCGGCTGTTCAGCGCGTCGGCCCCTCCCCGCGGCTGTTCAGCGCGTCGGCCCCGCCCGCGGCTGTTCAGCGCGTCGGCCCCTCCCCGCGGCTGTTCAGCGCGTCGGCCCCTCCCCGCGGCTGTTCAGCGCGTCGGCCCCTCCCCGCGGCTGTTCAGCGCGTCGGCCCCTCCCCGCGGCTGTTCAGCGCGTCGGCCCCTCCCCGCGGCTGTTCAGCGCGTCGGCCCCTCCCCGCGGCTGTTCAGCGCGTCGGCCCCTCCCGCGGCTGTTCAGCGCGTCGGCCCCTCCCCGCGGCTGTTCAGCGCGTCGGCCCCTCCCCGCGGCTGTTCAGCGCGTCGGCCCCTCCCCGCGGCTGTTCAGCGCGTCGGCCCCTCCCCGCGGCTGTTCAGCGCGTCGGCCCCTCCCCGCGGCTGTTCAGCGCGTCGGCCCCTCCCCGCGGCTGTTCAGCGCGTCGGCCTCTCCCCTTTACCCATCAACATGTCGGGGCTTTCCCTCTTCCGCCATTCAGCGCATCGGTTCCTCCCGGCATATTACTTGCTTTGTGTCACATTTGCCAAATAATTTAAATGAATACCTTATGCCAGGGCCAGTTTGCTGGTGGATGAACGCCAGGTTTCTATGGACCTGGTCAATGCATGCAAGAAGGATACACAAAACCAGGCTTTCCACTCCATCTTCGACCACATCCAGGTTTCTTAGTTTATTTGTTTTTGTTTTTTTTGTACGCCTAGATTTACCTTTCATCAGTATAGTTTCTGCTTTTACAGGCTATACTTAGCAATACAAATGAGCTCTGCATTTTGTTTTGCAGAATGCTCCCAATATTGAGGGAAAATGTGAAAAGGAGTCATTTGCACAGCATGTTGTCTCACTGGTACATAATCCTAAAGGTGAGCATATATTCGAGGAAGAAATTGGCTGAAAGATAATTAATATCACTTTCATGGTGGATTTGTACTTGTTTTTTTGATTGCATGCTTCTTTTACATTTGACAAATGAAAAAAATTTTTTTTAAAGAAAAGTTCTTTTACAATTATTGTTCCATAAGAATGTTGGCAAATGGAAGGTTTCTCTTCCACATTCTCTTCCTTACCTCTTCTGTGAAGTTTGAAACCTTTGAAAAATTCAAAATTGGTATTGCCTGCAAAGGTCTTCTCTGCACCTCAAATCCCAACAGTTCGGGGTCAGCCACTCGGATCTGCCTTCTCCATTCCCCCTCTGTTCTCTACATCTTCCTCTCTCAATCTCATGCTAATCAAATCTTTTTCCACGACCTCCCTCAATCTTACGGTCAAATCAATCTCGTGATATACCCACCACAAATTTCATTAGTCGTCATTTAAGTATATTTCTACTCCAAATATATTGAAGAATGACGTACTAAAAGTCTTGGAAAAAAATCAAAGCATTGGAACCTTTCCATTTTGGTGAGAGTTTGAGGAAACGTTGCAAGTAAAAAAAACATGTTGATCAAAATTTAGGGGTTGGGGGCTAGAAATATGGCCATATCTTGATCACTTCTCAACCAATCCTCAATATTAAGGCATCAGGAGATTTGTGTTGAAAATACCTTTCAAGCAATGTCGAATACCAAAGCATTGCGATATTGTTTATTCGAGTTGATATGGATACCACTACGGTTGACCTCCATGAACTAGACATCCTTTATGATACCTTGATAAGAGTCGAGTTAGCTCGAGGGAGTGCCTTATCAACAGATATTTTCCAGAGGATAGACTCCAAAATGAAGAAAGAAAAGTACTTCATGAAAGATCTCTGAACAGCACAACTTGGCTGCACTACATGGACATGGCCAATTATTATGTGGAAATTGATCAACTCAGAATGTACCGGTGACTGGAATTTGCACCTGGAGGTGTTGTGTGATATGCTACCTTTTCTGGCAGTCTCTGGTCACAAGTTATGCACAAAAACGATCTGCGTGTATCTCCAGCGACTCGCTCTGTTACTGACACAACATCCTGAGGTTCAATGGCACTTCAAGACTGGCCTCCATGTAGTGTGATGTTCGGACCATTATTGGGCTGGATTGTCAACAGACCTGGTGATTGAACAGGCCCTCATGAGGAGCCTGAAGACCACAGGAGGCTTGACGAGAGGGAGGGGAATTGAGGAATCGCAACGGCTCACTTGGCTGCTGTTGAGCCCCATTGCGGAGAGGTGAACTATGCCTTGCAAGAGTACATGTCGGTGTGCTGTGACACCATTGACCAACCTAAGGTCCTAACTCCAGCATGCCAAGAGAGGGACACCAATGACACTCACAAACTCGTGACATTCCTGACATCGAAAAGCCCATTCGATAATGATTTGAGACTACAAAGCATTGATACTGGAGTTACAGTGGGTGACTCGGTCAATGTTGACAATGTCATTAGTGTTGGGCAGAAGATCTTGGATGGAATGGTAGGCCACAAAGGAATCGCACATGGAATTGCACATAAACTTTGCAGTTACCTGCCAGCAATTTTTGAAATGATTAGTATGCTGCTTTCTGCCAATAAACCAACACTAGCAGATGCCATGTGGATCCTACTTCCTTCGAGTCTTTCTGGCATGTTTAGCCCACCAAATTATGTGCATTATGTCCAAGATTGCGGTGCCTTCCTGCACAGAATTCCATGAAATGGTGAATAGAGCTATGATGCAATCTGGAGCCGTTGCATCCGGTATGTTGCAAACAAGTACGACCCTGCCATCATAGTCTTTGATGGTTACAAAAGTGGGCCATCTACCAAAGATGTCACACATGGTAAGCAGGTCAGATCGGGTATCATTGTCACCGTGCATTTCACCAGGGGCACGGTCTATTTGATAAGGAAGGATGATTTTTCTCGCCAACAAGATCAACAAATGGCAATTTATCAATCTGCTGTGTGACTGGTTTGAATAGCATGGTCAAGTATTGCATGTGGAAGCTGATGCAGATGTCCTGATGGTGCAAACCACTGTTGCTTCAGCAAACAGAAATAGCACAGTTTATGTTGGGAAAGACATTGGCCTACTCATGCTCCTCTGCAATCAGGCATCACATACATGTTTTGACATATTCTTCAAATCAGAACCAAAGTTAAAATCAGAGGATAGCAACATGCTGAAACATTTAATTGGTTCAAGGAGTACTCAAATTATGTCTGTGATAACCTTCTCTTCACTTGTGCCAGACAGGGATGTGACACTGACTGAGGCTGGAAACAGGACAAATAGAACAATTCAAGAGGGAATACAGAAGTCCAAAGCTCATGAAGAGAATCAGACACATATAGAATAACCACAACATAGAAAACGATGGACTATAACCATTAGCTGCCCATAATAAACTCCAAATACAACAGTTAGGGGAAATAAAAATACACTATGATGAGGCCAACAATAGAAGAAATCAAAATAAACAGTTTGAAAACAACCTGAAAAAGTTCTACCAAAAGCTAGGGAAACAAACAAAATGTGACGACTCCCCCTCAAAAAGAGGACCTAGAAAAATTTTGGAAAGGTACATTTGAAGACAAAAAAGAGCACAACAAGGAAGCACATTGGATACGACACGTGGAAAAGAAAAAGCAACAGCTGCAGGAAATGCACCCAATGACAATTAATGAAGAGAAAATTAGAAAACATCTTGCAAAAACACCGAACTTCAAATGCTCCGGCCTGGATGGGATTCCAAACTTCTGGTTAAAGCAACTACGTGCTCGCCACCCTCACTACGCTTGAGCATTTAACAAACTCATCCAAGGGGAATAGCCAGTGGATGAATGGATCACAGAAGGCAACACTTTTAATCCTAAAATCTGAAGAAACCCATCTACCCAACAAATATAGACCAATAACATGCCTACAAACACCATACAAACTTTTTAAAGGTATAATTACCAATGCAGTTTATGACCACCTCCCTCAACAAGGAGCTTTAGAGGCAGAGCAGATAGGATGTAAGAGAGGATGCTATGGAACAATATAACCATACTCAAAAAAACTGCAAGCTCTGACAAACCAATTTATCCACAGCCTGGATAGATTACAAAAACACCTTTGATTGTGTCCCACATTCATGGATTATAAAATGCATGCAAGTATTCAAAATTGAGCCTCAAATAGTCACATTGATTGAGAAAGCAATGATGCTCTGAAACACAATGCTGGTACGACTTCACTTGGAAGGAAAGATTGAAATCCCTGGAGTAAAGATTTGACGTGGTATCTTACTCGGTGACAACCTTTTCCCCCTCCTGTTTTGTCTCGCTCTAGACTCACTGAGGAACCTCATCAATGAACAAGGACATGCATACAATCTGACATGCAACAGAAAAATGACCAAAGAGACAAGAAAAGTGACACTGTACATGGATGATCTAAAACTCTTTGCACCGAATGATAAGAAATTGGCAGATCAACTGAAACGAGTAAAGCAGTCAGTACTCGGATGACATCCCAATGGAGTTTGGTCTTGACAAATGTGCCAAATGCACATTTCTACAAGGACAAAGAAAAAGAACAGACAACATCTCAATCAATGAAAGTACAACAATACAGGAACTAGAAAATGAAGCATCCTACATGTACCTCGGAATAGAAGAAGTCTCCCAGGTACAACACAAGAAAAATGCGTAACACAATCAGCAAAGAGTACCGACGTAGAATAAGACTAATTCTGAAGTCATCCCTCTCTCCAAGAAACAAAACCAAAGCTATAAACCAACTTGCAGTGCCGGTATTCCAATATAGCTTTGCAATTATAAACTGGGCACAATTGGAGATCAACAATCCAGACACCAAAACAAGGAAACTTCTAACTCTTCACAACATGTTCCACAAAAACCAAAGCATGTTGAGGTTGTACTTACCGAGACGAGAAGGAAGAGGTGGTTTGATGGAGTTTAACCAAGTGCACAGAACATCGTATGTCGGACTAGCGGAGTATGTGAAAAGCTCAACAGACTATTGGATGGGATTTGTACATGAGCAAGAAAACAACAAATCAGAAAAGGGATCCTTAATCCATTTCGTAACAAACTTCCAAAAACAGGTGTAAATTACAGATACTACACAGGAAAACGAAACAAAAACAACCACAGCCCCAATGATTGCAAATAAAAAGAGAAACTACAAAAAGAAATATGAGCAGATATACTCTGTTCTGTCAAGCTCTTTTTGAAATCTTCCTGCTCTTTTGTCATTCTCCCATTTGTCAGAGATTGACAAGGAAGGCTCTGGAATGACAAAGAAGAGGTTAAATTAATTGGGATGGAGAACGAGTCATCATCAATGTCAAAGACCAAGAACACTACACGAGTGCCTTTACGAAAATGGTGGGATTGAGCCAATCGAACAAATGCAAGTTTTGTGGAGTAGAAACAGAAAGTATGAGTCACCTCCTTTTGGAATGTAAAAAACTCATGTCGGAACAGCTGGACACAAAAAGGCATGATAGCATCTGTAGAGAAATCCACTGGCACATATGTCAACATTTCAACATCCTGGTCCCAGATCAATCATGGAAACACAAACCAAATCCGTTCCTTGAAAATGAACATATCATACTCACGTATGACGAGATGATCCCATCAAGTGTGGACATTGCAAAAACAAAGCATTGCGTCCGGACATGATGCTCAAACACAAAAAGGAAAAGTCGGCATTGTTGATTGAGGTTTCAGTTCCCAATGACTTTGGACTAACTGTTACAGAAATCAAGAAAATGCCCAAATACTAGGATCTGACAAATGAGGACAAGAGGATTTGGAAATTGAAGAAAGCTGAAGTTATACCAGTGATAGTTGGAGCTCCAGGAATGATAAAGAAAACTCTTACTGAGTACTTAAAAATCATTCAAGGGAATATCATTACAAACGAGCTACAAGTGGAGGCTGTTGGAGGTTCAGTGAAGATTCTGAAAAGAGCCCTTGGAATGAGGCTTTGAGAACGAAGTTTCACAGTTTGGTTCGTGAATCACGATCCTTTACCAAAAAGGAAGTGGAGATTTTGATTTCTTGGAGAACTTCCTCCCACCTCCTGAAACCCAAATGGAGATAACAACCAATGGGATGTGACACCATATCCAGAGTGTTCGACATTGGAAAACAAGTAGCTCTGAAAAAGCTCAATTTGAATGCATTTTTCAGGCAGCAACCTGCAGTCTTGAAAAGCCCACAAGCCACATGGGATGACATTGTGACAGCTGGAGAAAACGCCATAGTGTGTCTGTACAATGGTCAACCTGGCAAGAGGTTGGAGACCCTTCGACTTCGCTTCCACCAGAAGGTTTCATCCAGCATGACTTGCTTACAACCTCGCATCTTGCCTACACATCATCAGTTCAGTACCATAGCCAACACGTTTATCATCAGGTCCAGCAATGAGTGTGGTCGATACTTGGGCTGAGGATTGGGGATGGAAGATCAGCAGTGGGAGGATGTTCCCTGTACACACTTGCTTGAAGGGCTGACAGGATGGCCTTGAGGTACGTGCACTCTCTTCTAAAATGTCGATCCTGGGTTTAAATCCCGATCCTGGGTTTAAAAATAAACTGTTTTCCTGATGTTTCACAGGCAGGGTGATTCATCAATATGTGTGCACCTTCCCTCGGATGGACATTCACTGGGCATCCTGTCTGCCTGCATTCCTTGGTGGACGTTAAAGATCCCATGGTGTCCTTCAACAAGAGTATGCGAGCTATCGCTGGCACCCTGAACAAGTTCCAAATTCCTGCCTTAACCAGCAGAGGGTATTGCATCAGCAGCACTGCCTTGCCCTCAGCCAATGATGCTACCCTACAGCCTTGTGTTGCATATGAACGAATGAACCAAATTAAAGCCAGCACCCGAGTATCTCCTGGATGCCGTCAACTGTAACTGCAAGACGGCTGTGGTATATGGCGATGCAGTTGCAGAAAATATCATCTCAAATGTTCTCCGGTATGTGGGGAATGCTAAGGCCTCCTTTGCTCCAATGTGACTCTGCCTGATCCAGAACGTGACATTTAGGATATGCAATGCATTCATTTATGATGTTGTTTCAGCCAAGTTTAGAACAGCTATTTTAAACACATGGGAGCAATGTACACAGACTTTGTTGTCCTTGTATGATACCGACAATCATTGTAAATATCCAAATACCATTTACAACACCAACTTTTGTCATTTTTAGCAGCAATCACAAGACATTATCATTCTTAAAAGCATGAATTTTAGCTTTCTACTTCAACATTGGGAATTGTTTGAAAGGTATTTTCGATACAAATCTTCAGACACATTAATATTGAGACTTGGTTGAGAATTGATCAAGACATGGCCATATTTGTAGCCCTACCCCTAAATTTTGATTGACATTTTTTGTTTGCAACGTTTCCTCAACTCAGGCCAAAACAGCTTTTCTCTCAGAGGAGAGAAAAGTAAATATGTGCCATTCGCAAGTGCTCTCCATTTGTGTGAAGGCATGTCCAGCAGTCAAAACCAATACAGCCACCATACAATTAGTTTAATCTAATCGCTTACATTTGACTTTGCAAATTGTTGCTCTTCCCATGGAATGAGGGGTTCAGTTCCTACGTCTCACAATGCTTGCAGCGTGTCTGTCTTTTCAATTCAACAAAATTTCTACTTGCACTGCAGCCATAGACTGGGCGCATGAGTATTGTGAGCATCCTGTCTGTGGATTTTACTTCCTGGTGGCAGAATAACTGGACAATGAGGGTAACTACAATTGCCAAATTTGGCACAGAGTTATTCATATTGTGAATGTCTCGGACTAGTTCAACTTTGAGCTCACAAAGAAAAATATGAAATGAAAATTGGTATCGGATGCCGTGGCCATGCGACAGGATAGGTTAGCACCCTCTGGGGCGTTAATGCACCAAGATAAATCTATGGCATGATCAGCACCTCTATTGAGTACATTCTGAGATTATCATTGGTTAAGCAAGTTTAGTGGAAAAGTTGTGGGAAAAACCAGCTGTGCTGAACCGCAGGTAGGCTGTTGCACCACCGATAGAGGAGCACCAGTGCATCAATCTTGTGTAGTAGTTTGTTCTTTGCAGACTTTGGCCCTTCTTGTGTTTTGTCAAACGTGATTGAACTTTGGTGTTCGGGGTTGACTGGAGCAAAATTAGATCCAGGTACGTAGGACAGAAAATCAACACTACTCGTGTGTGCTGAAGAGAATACAATGGAGATTGTTATATTGTCAAGGGAGCCCTTTGTCATCTTTACTTCTGAGTTGCCTGCTTCTTGGTTCGATTCCCATCATGTTCAAAGGGGTGTTGGGTCGGCTTTCTCACCTATTTAATTTAATTTATTTTTAATGAAATGGGATCTAAGGCTTATTGTGGAGCTGCCTCACACATCTCATACACATGGACATGTAGATAAATGCACGAGACTGTTCGACACAAATACAGCTACTTAGTTTGGGGGAAGTGCTATCACTTCCTGGGGCACTCTTGGTACCAGCGATGGCACAACAATGGGGTCACCTTTCTCACCGCACTCAACGGGGCATTTCCTTAGGAGGAATTTCATCCCCCCCCCCCCCCCATGGATGCTAACTTTTGCTAATGCCATGATCTTATCCTTTTAAATCGGGCGTCAGCAGCCTAAACCAGGCCACGGGCCACTGGGCCACGTTCGGGCCATCTCGCGGGCCGCACCCCCCTCCCAACCCCAAAAAAATAACAAACACACCTAAAATCAATTAAAATAAATGTAATTGTAAATTGAACCTTAAGACCTTCAGCCATCTGAAACAACAACCAAAAACTAGTTAAGACCAAGTTAAGTGGACTAGAAGCGAAAATAATTTATTGTGATGTACAGAGACTGTGATATATGTGGAAGAATCATATGTCCACATATGTTAAATTTGCCGTCGGTTCAGAAAAATGTTTCGCGGGCCGCACCTAATGGAAATCCAGACAAGGCGCCGCGGGCCGCACGGGAGGAGCTCGCGGGCTGCATTTGGCCCGCCGGCCGCAGGTTGCCGACCTCGGTTTTAAATGCTGACCATTAAGCAAGGAAGCAGTACTTACCTTTGTTTTTTTGAAGCCTTTGGTATGACTCGGCCAGGGTTTGAACCTCCCAGACTTGTTGTGGACACTTTAACGGATGTTATTGAGGATATTAAATAGATTTTGTTACCTTTTGAAAAGAGTAAAAGAGTAGACCTTGGTGAACTGTTGTCCTAGTCAAATTGACATTTGGCTTTGTGTTTGTAATCTAAAGGATGATCACCACGAGGTACAGGGTGTTTCATAAAAAACTAGAAGGGCACTCGGTAGAGCACACTCCTCCGCCATGTAATGCCTGAGCCACGAGAACATATCGGGCCCAATACATTTTTGAAATATGCTATACAGTACTATATCGTTTTTGGCCCCATCTCTCAATGGTGAAGAATCACTTTGAAAAATTAAATAATTCTTGTATCCAGATCCAGATTCAGATCTTCACCAAAATCGAAACAATTTGGCGTGGTCACATGCCCAACATGTCCACCAAGTTTCATCTGAATCCATCAACAACTTTTTGAGATATCGTGCACACAGACAGACAAACTAACAGCGAGGGGCGAAAACATAACCTCCTTCACCTTCGGTGGCGGAGGTAAAAATACAACCCTTATAAAGTTACGTGAAATTTTTATTTTTGAATGCAAATTTCGTTTCTATTGCAGGTTTGTATGAAGCTTTGTTTGGAGGAAAAACTGCAAACATCAGAGTCGTACTCTTAATTTTGAAGATGGCATGGACAATTGAACAAAGGATCTTTCTTGTGGCATCTCACTCTGCCAAAAGTCATTTAAACAGACTCAAACACGATTCAAAAAGAATTTTGAGACCAGATTAGCCCCAGATAAGTCTGCTATTTTTCGATTTAATAGAGGTTTAAGTCCCACGGACAGTGCAAAATCATAATTGCTCAGTCTGGTCACCCGAGGACTGCTACATCACAAGAAAACTTTGAAGCGGTCCATGAAGCAGCTTTAAGGAGCCCCAGGAAATTGCTGTCATCGATCTCAAGAATTAAACTCATCTTTATCAAGTACACAAAAAATTCTGAAGCAGGAAGGAAAAATGTACCTGTATTGCATAGTCGTGAAGCAAAAACTAACACGATGATAACTAACTTTGAGGAAAAATAAAAAAGCTGAGGGATCCTAATTTTTTGAGCAATGTGTGATTTTCTGATGACGCCCACTTTCTTTGAAGTGGTCATGTTAACTCAAACAACAACATGTTTTGAGGTTCCAGTTCTCCTGTTGAAGTTGATGAAAAGCCGTTGCACAGCCAGAAATGCACCGCACGGATGTCCCTAAGCAAATCTGCCATCATTGGGCCTTTCTGGTTTCGAGATGAAGAAGGGAAATCGGAAACCGCATCCTCTGAATCGGTACCTTGAAGTTATCTGGAAGTTCTGGGTTGCATTAGTCAGGAGGCGCTACATCGACAGGGCTGTGCAATGGTTTCAGCAACATGGGGCCACACCTCACACTTCCAACAGATCGATACATTGGCTACAACAGAAATTCAGTGATCAAATTGTTTCTAGAAGGACAGATGTGGAATGGGCGCTATGTTCTCCAGACCTCAACTCACCTGACTTCTATCTTTGGGGTTACCTGAAGGATAGAATGTACCAAGGGAGACCACAGACTATTGACAACCTCAAAAATGCAATTGCCACCAACATCAAAGCTATTCCTTTTCAGGAATGCAGCCGAGTTATCGACAACTTCACCAGGAGGATCCATTTGTGTCTGCTGCAGCAGGGCAGCCATTTCGAACATGTTTAGTGAACTCTCTTCTGAATCCACAAGTTTCATTTTTATGTTACTTTATTGCACTTATTTTCAGGATTCTGATGTATAACTTTCATGTTGTTGCAATGGAAAATTAAAGAAGTATAAAAACAACTTTGGGTTGTGTTTTTTTTGTTTTGTTTTTATGAAACACCCTGTACTCATGGTCATTGTGACATAATGGTGAACCATCGATAGCACAGATCAATATTTCTCTCCACTTTATCCTGCATCGATTTGCAAATTATTAACATTGATTTATTGGCCTGTTGTCTCATTGTACAATGTTTTAAATGTATTTATAGGTTTACAACTGAAGGAGAATGCGCCAACCCTTAGTGAACGATTTTCTCAACAGCAGCAAGAAGCAGAGAAGCATGCTCAGGCTCGGAAACATCAAGGAAGCCCCGAAATCCACAGGTAACTTGTTCCTGAGGTTTGTGACCCCTGCACCCTCACAACCACACTCACCTTCACTCCCCCTTCTATTACTGGCCATTCAACACAGCCTGTGTCACCTCCTCTTGTGCAGGCGAATAGATATCTCCCCTCCAGCATCCCAGTCCCTTCCAGCAGAAGAACAAGGGAGTCATAATGCAAATAGAGAAGGTTCCCAGGTAAGAGCAAAATGTTACCACAACTGATCATAAACTATTAAGTGGGTTAGCAGGATGGTCTTGAGATGTGGGCACTCACCTCTGCACTATCTGGCATGGGATTGAATCCCGACCCAGCTATAAACAGTCATCCTGATATTTCACAGGCGGGGTGATTCATCGATGTGTGTGCCGTCCCTCGGACGTGAAACTGGGCGTCTCATTTGCAGGCATTACTTGGCGGATGTTAAATATCCTATGGTGTCCTTTGCGAAGAGTATGCGAGCCACCGCCGGCATCCTGGCCAAATTCTAAATTCCTGCTCTAACCGACATGGAACAGGGCACTGCATCAGCGGCATCACGGCACTCGTAGCATTTTCGATTGACGCAAAACAGCAGCCATGTGCTGCGTACAAAATGAAATGAACCACTGCACTAAGTTTTATTGGTATTTATACTAACAGTTTGCTGTCGTAACGATGGACTGGAGTTATCTTTATGGAGAATAGGAGAGAAAAAAAGGCGACCGTTAAATGCATTTTATTTGTGTCTTTGGATTTTTGACTCGATCTTTAATGCTGACGAATGAGTGCAGGAGCTCTGACCCAAGGAAAAGAAGCATTCTTTTAAGTTACTCATGGGTGAACGGAGGAAATTTAAAGAGGGGTGGAGAGATAAACGATGGAGGAATGCTTCCTGACATTTTATTTTGCATACTTTTTTTTTGTCAGAAGAACAACAACGACCATAAGTCTGATGATCAACAATACAACGTTGAACACCAGAGGAATGCGCGTGATTCTGAACAGGAATCGTGGCAACAGGAAGTTCCTCGCAGAATGCCGAGACCATATCCACCTTATGATAACCCACAGTATGTCATGCACCAGGAAAAATGTTTTCTTTCAATCTATCTGCTGTTGTCACTCTGCTGCATTCTAAACTAAGGTATTTGTTCAACCCATACCACAGACAAGGTCTGACTATCATATATTAGGGCAACCACACCCCCCCCACCCCACTCCTCCCTTTCCGATCTTATTGGGTGGTGTAAAGTCAGATTGTGGTATCGATTGTTTATTTTTATATTTTGATGTTTGTGATAAGAACCGATCTGCATGATGTGAAAATGGTGTAGAGCAGCGATCTTCACTATTTTTTTAGAAGGGGGTCACTTTTGCTGACAAGACATCAGTGTGAAAGCTGCCACAACGCCTGCAAGACTGCACAATGGCTGCTGTTAGACCCCGCCTCTTTTTTTTCGTTTTAATTACTGAGCTGCAAGCATAATTGTTTGCATCCTGCCATCGACTGATGTTGTGATGTTACCTTTACGCTTTGTGTTGGAACACACATTTGAAACCATTGAGTCAATTTGATAGCATTTATGGTGGATTATGATGGGTGTTTTCACATTTGTGTATTATCGGCCGTGCGTCAGGGGCCACACTTTAGGCCACCAGTGGCTGGCGGGCCATGCAATGAAGAACAGGGGTGTCGAGGGTGGAGTTCTCTATTATAATTGCTTCATTTTCAGCAAATTCTGATTGGCCTGTCGGTGTTCTCATCCGAACTCCTAGCTTATGGTGCAGGGAACTCAGGTTCAAATCCCATATTCCATGTTTGCTTGTCCATTGTCTGTTTACGCCACTGTAATTCATGTAATTGTACATTTGTATCTACTAATGTCTGTCCCGCTTGTGATGTCTTTACAAGCCGTTTGCATGTCTACGTGTCTGCCCCTCTGTGACGTACAATTTGATCAACCTAGAGAGGAACAAGTTCTACATGCCAGATTTGAATTCAACTTGTGTGTATACCCACTCTCCTGTTGATTTTGTGGTTATTTGGTCAAATGTCACTTTTTAACTGTGTGTGGATGCAAATCCATCGCTTCTCATTAAATTCTCAAAATGGGCAAAATAATATTTAAGACTGTATACATGTGCAGTTGCAAAATAATATTTAAGACTGTATACATGTGCAGTTGCAAAATAATATTTAAGACTGCCAAAGCCTGGTGTTGGCGTAGTGGTTAGGGTAGCGGCTTGGGATCCAAAAGGTCCTGAGTTCAAGCCCTGTTGGTCGCTTGAATTAATACACACCAGAAGGTTGACTCAGCCTGTCATCCTTCCGAGTTCGGCAAAGTGAGTACCAGTGTACTGGGCCCGGTGTATGCCCCTGTTAAAATAGGTGTACCACATCCCTGTGTCGTAAGAGGCGACCAGGGTTGCGTCAGGAAGGGCATCCGGCGTAAAACCTGTGCCAAATCATTATGCGGATCACAACGGATGATCCGCTGTGTCGACCCTTAACGGGAGCAGCCGAAAGAAGAAGAAGAAGACGTGCAGTTGCTTACCTCCATTTTCACAGATTAGAATACTTCAACATGTCTCCTTTGTGTGGAATGGTGGTTGAGATTGAAATGTTAAGAAGTTCACAAACAACTAGTATCAACTCTCTGTGCTTCAGGAATGACTGTGAGACATTGCCATTAAAGGCATGAGTGATTAGGAGAACAGCAGCGACTTCCTTCTGAAGTCGTCCACAAAAAGGAAGAGGAGATCCCATTTTAACAAGTACAGTAAGCCCTCTAATATCACGGGGGTTGGGTTCCTGGAAAATGCCGTGATAGTAAAAACTGTGATAGTGGAAACCAAGGGCCAATGGGAAGAGGGGGGTTCGGTTCATGGACTTCGAGAAACTATCAAGAAAGATCGATGTCAGCCAGAAATAAACACATTACTTCTTGAAATAAACATGTTATAATAATAGTATATGTAAAGCATGTAAACATTGAAATAAACATGTAAATACGGTGCAAATTAAAGAAAGACACAATAGTTGTACCTTTTAAAAATTTATTCCAAAACAGCGAGGTGGGTGAGGGTAAACGTATTACGTACTCGTTCGTACTGCACTCTGCTCTAAATAGAAAATGCAAGACTTAGCTCAGAGATGATGATGCTGCTATCGGAGGAGGGTGAAGGTTAGAAAGATGCGGATGTAAAACATGCCGATGGCTGTTAGATCGTCGGGAGCATGACTAAATCGCCTCTATGCATTGGCACATAGAATAAGGGTAAAACGATCCTTCGCTACCTTCATCCAGAGCAGATCTTCCCGGCTTTGACAGGAAGGTGAGAGATGGCATCCTCTTCCAAAATAGTCCCATCTGGCATTGAATTTATGCTGGAGCATGTTTTTATTCATGTTGATTAGTTCCATAAGCCGTGGTTTAACTGGAGCCTTTGGCCCCAGGAGCCTCGTGGAAACATTGCTAAATCTACAATGGGTTCTCCCATACACTCAAAAGCATTTTTTTCTGTTTGGTTCTCGATCCAAACGTCAAGTGCTTTTTCTCCATCCCTTCAATATGATGATCATGGGACTGGAATGAGCCTTTTGCGCTTTGCTGGCAGGAACCCTTGCACAGAGATTTGACTCACATTTACACACAGTTGATTCATTTATCCGGTAACGGCGGCCCACTGTTGCCGCCCTTTCACTTCTTGCAGACATTTCTAACAACTCGATGTCTTCGCACAGTGTCATAACCTTTCTCTGCCTTTTGGCATGATTAATTTTGTCCGTTTTACGTTTGGGTGTCATCATTATTAACTGTTGTGTGTGCACTATATCTTGTAGATCTAGTGTTACAGGTTCTCCGTATGTTCGATGATGATTCATTGTTAAATTTAGCTTCGTTCCTGTATGCTGGTCTGATTACTACAATGGATGGTGCGTGAGAAACAACAACAGGCTCGTGATGGGATGCAAACAATGACTCAGCTCTGCTCAAAATCCACGATTGGGTGAAATTAAATTCCGCAATAATTAAATGAGAACACAATAGGTTGCCTGCGATTGGTAGACAACCGCGATATTGGAGGGTTTACTGTACATACTTTTTCAGAAATATTCCCACAAGAGAATTTGAAAGGCCAAAAAAAATCTTCCATAACCTACATTTGTATTTTTTGCATTTTGATGCAGGCGAGATGGGGCCTATGAACAGTTAATGCCATATTTGGAGACGTTGTGCACAGATGTGTCCTGGTATCCAAATCACGACAATATTTGTACAAGTGTAATCCAAGCAACATTAAATAGAGATGGGGTCCATTTCTTTGTCCTTCTGAAGCTTTACTCTCAGATGAAGTAAACTCCTTTCAATTATCAGCAACGTTATGGAATCCATCATCACAGATGATATGAAATCCTTACTTTTCTCCAACAACCTCATGTCTGATCACCAATTTGGTTTCAGACCAGGTCACTTCCACCTTGGACAAAATGCTTCTCACCGAACAACAGATGGAGGCCCTCAATGTCAGACATGAGTTCAGGGTCATCTCTCTGGACATATATCTTGCTTTTGATACAGTCTGACACTTCGCCTTGCTCTCCAAACTCTCTGCCAATGACATCTATGGCCAACTCCACACATAGCTTACTGACTTACTCTGCTTTCGTGGCCAATATATGTCTCTCTGTGTCTTCTACAGCCTCCTTTCTGGTGTTTCACCCTCTGTTCGATCCATACTTTGCCCCCCACCCAAGGTTTCTGTAGGGCGTCCACAGTCCACCATCAACCTTATTCCGGTGAAACTACTGAAATCCAGGATCAGTTTACCTCCACTCATTGGTCCCTCTTTTTTTTTCCTGCCTTTGGAATCAACTTCCACATCCTCTTCAATCTGATTCTCCCTTCAAGTCTTTAAGACAGCTGTTCACTACGATCTCAGATCTTCCCCAATCCAAAACCACAATCTTTTCTCCACCCGTTAACCCCCACACCTTCGAGCCCACCTCCTTACAAACTTCCAGTTTTACCTTCCTGAGAGTTTCCTTCTGCATCCATGTTGTCCACCACATGCATCCTATCCTGCCCCCAATTAAGATTTAATTTTTTTTTAACCAGTTACAACAATTAGAACATGCCAACCACTGTTATACCTCAAATGTATCAAAGGGTCATCATTACCTTCGCATTCTGCATAAGGTTATGTTTTGGTCGGCGTGTATTTATTTATTTATTTATTTATTTGTTTGTTTGTAATCTTGTGATTCGTATAACTCAAAAAGTATTAAACCAAATTGCATGAAATTTGGTGGGATGATTGGTTATTAGCCAGGAACGATTCGATTAGATTTTGGGATCATTCGGGTCAAAGGTCAAGGTCAAGGTCAGGAAAAGGTCAAAATCGTCTTTTTACGATAACACGGTCAATTTTTATTCAATTTGCATGCAACTAACGCCAAAATGTTCAGAATTCAACGCCTCATCTTGTGATATGCAATATGACACAATGACGCCCATACTCTTGTTACCGGTTAGGGGTCAAAGGTCAGGGGGGTCACGACCTTGAAAAATATGTGGTTTTTGACATAACGCGGTCAATTCTTGTCCGCTTTACATGAACCCAGCACCAAAATGTTCAGAATTTAATGCCCAATCTTGTGACACAATGACGTCATAACACATGTCACCGGTTGGGGTAAAATGTCGGGGGGGGGGGTCACACCCTTGAAAAATATGCGGTTTTCGGCATAACTCAGTCAATTCTTATTCGATTTGCATGAAACCGGAATCAAACGAGATTACCTTCTCTTGTTGAAACGTTGTATTCACCGAGCTTGCGAGTGAAGACTCGCCAAAACGACGTGAGTTGATTGTTGTTTAGTCCGTAGCCCCCGAAAGTCGGGGGGGGGTCATGACATTATAGATATGTGGTTTGTGTCATAAGACCATTCAAATGAAACCAGTTCCCCACACTCGTACCAAGAACAAAAAAAGTAGTGGCGGCGAAGGTATGCGCTCTATGAGTGCCCGTTCTAGTTCTTGGAATTTATAGTCCGGGAGCCAACCGATCAAAATTAAAAAAAATTGCCCGGTCTGCTATAAAATTTTTGTGTTGATTTTCATAAAGAGACACCCTTTGAGTATATGAAAACCAATGTTGGCAATGGTGAAACTCTTGCGCAACAACACAGTCAACACTTTTGCGAGCCCCCTCTGATAACAAAATGTTGGCAAAAGCGAAGATGTAGGATGGGGGTAGGGGTAATTCATATTGTCCTAAAATCATAACCACTAAACCTATATACACAAATGACCCCTCATATTAAAGAGGAGTTCATTTCCTATATCACAATTGGTGTAGATTTAACCTACCTTCAATTGACAAGGTTATATGTCAAACAACAAAAGATTTATGTAACTCAGAAATGCTTGACTATCAATGGGGTCAGGAACAAGAACATACTTTTACATGCCATGGTTTTAAGGAAGATAAAATTAGAAATGGATTAACACAATATTGTGACATGAAACATCCTCTTCAGAGGAAGAGTCACTCTCTGAAACAACTCCACCACATGAACCTCTCTGACCAAGGCATATGCATGTCACTCAGCAAGGCACAGCAGCCTTTTTGCATGAACATCGTTTCAGACATTTGGATAATTTGCACATGCAAGACACCGTTTTGTCTATGTTTGGCTTGGCTGGCTTAGACATGAGAATTGGGACCAGTTTTCCATTGATAAGGGTTCTGCCAAATGTTGTGGCTGGGGGAAGTGCTCGGTCACTGAGATGTGCACGTCTATACAGAAGCAATTGATACAATGCTCTTAAAACAAGGAAGTAAAACGCATCTTCTGTTGCTGGCAGTGACCTAAGGTCTAATTTTGAAGAGACAAACATATGCTGCCTGAGGGTATCCAAACAGCTTAACCCTTTTTGGCCATGCAGAGCAGTCCAGTATACTCTGGCCTCATCAATGACACATTCTGTTGCTGCCATTTCACTATCTCTTCCAAAATCAACAAGGTGGGGAAGGTTTCCTATCAGTCCCAGAGAAACCTGTGCCGCTCTTCTTTTCACAGGAACACAGGCATCATCCCAACTGACTGGAAGAGGGGCCTTGTTGTCCCTCTCTGGAAAGGGAAGGGTGATCGCCAAGACTGCAAAAACTACCGAGGGGTGACGCTGCTCTCAGTGCCGGGCAAGGTCTTTGCTCGGATAATTCTTGATAGGGTTTGCCACCATCTGCTTGAGCACCAGCGTCCAGAGCAGTCAGGCTTTACACCAAAGAGGTCAACGATTGACCGTATCCTTGCACTTCGTGTCCTCACCGAACACAGACGAGAGTTTCGGCAGGGGCTGCTTGCAGCCTATGTTGATCTCTGTAAAGCGTTCGATTCAGTGAATCGGGATGTCCTCTGGAGGATTCTTGGTCTTCGTGGGGTGCCACCAAAACTGATCGATCTGATGTCTGAACTCTACTCTGGTACTGAGAGTGCTGTGAAGTGTGGTGGTATCATCTCTGACTTATTTCCAGTTGTTACTGGAGTTCGTCAGGGGTGTGTACTTGTCCCACACTTTTCAGCACTTGTTTGGACTGGATTCTAGGGAGGATGTCGGAGAGATCAAGTTGCGGTGCATCGTTTGGCAATGTCAAGATCTCGGACCTTGATTTTGCAGATGATGCAGTCATCTTTGCGGAGACTTTAGACACCCTCTTGGGTCCCTCGAGGTGCTGAATGAGGAGTCGGAGCCGTTGGGATTACGGGTTTCTTGGGTCAAAACTAAGATCCAGGCTTTCGGTGACATCTTGGATGCTGCTGTCCTGTCTGTGTCTGTTTGTGGTGAGGATGTTGAGGTCGTGGAGAGATTCACTTACCTTGGCAGTGATATTCATGTCTCCGCAGGTTCTGAGCCGGAGGTCAGCCATAGACGTCTGGGTCGGGCCTGGGGAGTCATGGATTCACTGGATCATGGGGTGTGGCGCTGCCGGTGCTGTGCGGGAGGACGAGAGTCTGAGTCTTCAGGTCCTTGGTACTTCCAGTCTTGCTCTATGGGTGCGAGACTTGGACTTTGACCAAGGATCTGAGACGGAGACTTAATTCCTTTGGTACCAGGTCTCTTCGGAGAATCCTTGGCTATCGCTGGTCGGATTTTGTGTCCAACGAGCGGTTGCTGAGAGAGACTCGGATGAGATTTGTTACCTGCATAGTCCGTGAGCGTCAGCTGCGGCTGTATGGACATGTGGCTCGTTTTCCTGACGCTGATCCTGCTCACCAGATTCTCTCAGCGAGGTCTCATGAGTGGGAGGCCAGTGGGCCGACCACGTGCCTCATGGTTGCAGCAGGTTGACCATCATCTCAAGGAGATGGGGATGGGCCTGGCATCTGCCTGGGGGATGGCCAGACGGAGGCCCCTGGAGTACCGGCGGAAAGTGGACGCAGCGGCGCGCTGTTCTGGCACATGCTCCCATACCTGACCTGACCTCTTCTTTTCCCCTTCTGAATGGGTAGCTCACTGTGTCACATCCACACAACACATATGTGCACAGAAGTGTAGCTGCGACATCAAGAGGATTTTCTGGTACTTCTTGCTCAACACTTCTACCAGCTCATGAATAGGTAGGTATTGATTCCTGCCGTTGTATCCAGAGTTCTTGCAATGTGTTCAAGCAGCAGAAGTGATATATACACAGCATAATTATGTCTGTATCTGTTGCATGCACAACAGCTCGATGGTGATCAAGATATTCCACACAATACGCAAGATGAGCAATAATCCTTGTGTCTGCCTCTTCATGTTCTTCACAAGGTAAGTCCAGAACTGAACTTGATGCTGATGTGATGGAAAGAGTGTGACCTTTGTTTTCCATCATACTACCAAGAATGATGGTCACTCCATCCGGAATAGCTTCAGGACTCTCACAAAGGGAAGTGCCAATGAAGTTCTGAAGATTTCCTTTATTTCTTGGATTCTTCATGAATAAATTCCAGTCCGGAATTTCTAGACTCTTGGATGGTGAGAATTGTCTTGCCTGGTCTGTCTGGTTTCTCCTCTGCTGCTCATCACCCTTCAAAGTATGGCTATCATCAAAATCATACTGATCACCAATGATGTTGACACAGTTGCACATTTCAGGTTTCAACTGCAGGATACACCTGCTTGCGAAGATACAGCTGGGGAAGTTCACCAAATGTTTTCGCACCCATTTTTTGGTATTTATTTACAAATGCCATTGTGTCTACCAGATAAACTGTGTATAGGTCACTCTGTGGTAATGATGGCAGCTGTAAAACAACATCCTGCTCAGCTTCAGCAATTAGCACTGCCACGAAATCAGACTCGTTGCCTTTGCGCATTACAACCCCCTGTGCTAAGCGTGGATCAACCTCAAACAGGGATGATGGATAGTCTGTCCACTCATGGGAAAATGCAATCTGTCTTGTGACTGGGTCGGCATCTCGATAGAAACACAGCACACGTGTAGTTGCAGTCTCATCTTGATAGATCCTGATTAAACTCTGTTTCCTTGATGGTTTTGATTTCTTCTGTGAGGAGAAAGTTACCAGCTTCAGTGGTTCAATCTTAATAGAGACCACCTCTTCTGCTTTCATAATGGCTTCCATGCCCTTAGCTTGAGCATGGACCAAGTCTTTTGAAGCAGCCTTCTCACTAGTTGCTCTATTGAGCAGAACCACTTGGTTGTTACACTGGAATGGGTTTATCATCTGCTGGCATATCACTTTCTTGATCTCCTCAACATGCATATGTTCTTCTGTTGCCTGCTTCTGTGTTTCTCCATGATGAGTAGATTCCTGTTGGCCTAGATTAGCCATAGACTTTATGTTCTCTGATACAGCTGTGAGAAATGGTGCTGTTTTCACATATTTATCTCGAGCAGCTGGTGCCTGAGATATGCGTTTGAACAGAGATGTCTTCCCTTCATTGTTGTATGTCTGCTCCAGGGCCATGTCACTCCAAACACCATTGAATTTTCCTTTGGAAGAGTGAACTGTGAAGTACCCAACCTGGATCCAGCAAACCTTAACCGAACTGTGTTCAATAGAGTAAGAGGATTTTGGGGGTAGGGGTAACTTTGGTTGACAAAAATGTTAATTTTCTCTTTAAAAATTGATAGAACTCAATCAAATTTGCTGTTTTAATTAGCCATGGATACCATGTTCATATCACATTAAGAGAAATTAGTATTCTAATGCAGCATCTGCCTATGATAAGAAAAGTTCTAAAGGCCATCTTCAAAAACGTTATTTTTAAGGCATTTTTCACAAAATTATGTACTTTTACGAGGTTTACTTTCACAAAGGCAATTTTTTTTTGTCATTTTACAATGCACTGATTGAATTCTTACATTTAGTTCACATTTATTTTTCATGAATGTGATTTTTTAATTTTTTTAGAAATTTTATTGACAATTGCTGTTTTATCAAATTTTTCAAATCTTCCTCAAACAAAAACGGCCGCCAAAATTTTTCGCAAGAGCTTATGAATTGCCAACATTGGTTTTCATGAACTGCAAACATATATCTAAACATCCTGGGGGTGTAAAATTTTATAGCAGAGGCTGTAAGGTCCAACCCTAAAACAGCCTCGTACACAGGTTGGCTCCCGGACTATTAATAGCTCTGACCGATAAAAAGTAAAATAAATTTTAAAAAAAGGTTTTTTTTTATTATTTGTTTGTTTGTTTATTTATTATTGTTATTATTTATTTTTTTCGACATTTCATCTACTCTATAAATATTCAAGGAATTTTGCCCTTACATTTATTGAATGCAGTCAGAGCTTGTCTGTGGTGTCGGTGCTGCAACACAATTTGGAGCTGTACTTTGCTCATGAAGCCCGTACTTTATTATATATATATATATATATATATATATATATATATATATATATATATATATATATATATATATATATATATATATATATATATATATATATATATACTTTGTCGAGGATCGTATGAGAACTAACACACAATGCACAGCAAGGGGGGCATGAGACAAGAGGGGCGGGAGTGGGAACGACAAAACAGTGGGGAACAGAGAAACTAGGAGATCTGTGGAAGGGAGAGGAGAGAAGAGGTGGGGAACACGGGGTACACAATATGGACATTACAGGGACTTTCAGGAAGAAAAGGAGGTGGGGGTGGGGTGGATTAATGGGGGTAGAAAAGATTGAGGATTTGGATGGGGGATGATAGGTGGTAGAGAACAGCTGTTTTGAAGGCCTGGAGGGAAGAATGGGATTGAACAGTGAGGGAGTTTGTTCCAAAGGTGGGGAAAAAAGAGGAATGAAAGGGTGAAGGTGAGCAGTGATTTGTGATTTTGGTAGTTTTACCAGAAGGGGGTTGTTGGCGGACCTTGAGCGCCCTGTGGAAATATGGTGGGGACAAATCTCAGACACAGCAGGGGGCGGGGGGGGGCGAGACCGGAGAGAAGACGGTAGAAGACAAAGACCGCCGACCTGCCTGTGGTGAGAGAGTGAGTGGCCCAAAGACTCAGCCTCATCGTGGGAGATGCCAATGATGTGAAATGCCTTGGTTTCCACAGCATGAAGCCGAGAAAGGTGGGAGGCAGGAGCACCAGCAAAGAGGGGAGAGCAGTACTCCATCAGGCTGCAGACGAAAGCTTTGTATGTGGTCAGGAGCTCAGGTGGGCCGAGGAAGGACTTTGCACGCTGAAGGATTCCCAGTCGGCGACTGGCTTTGGAGGCCAGGTTGGAAATGTGGCTTTCCCAGGAACGATCATGGCAGATAGTGAGACCCAGAAGCTTGAATGAAAGGACTCCTTCCAGAGGATTGTTGCGAAAGTGGATGGGGTTTTTTCCAAACGGTCCTTTCAGAGAGACATAGTGAGAGTGTGAGATTTGTCCGGATTGAAAGATATGTTCCACGTGTTGGACCAGTTTGTGATTTTACCCAGATCTGCAGTGATCGAAGAAGCTGCTGATTGCTGGTCTAACAGATGGTACGACAGGGATGGAGTCATCAGCAAAGAGATAAAGAGGATTCTCCAGAGAGTCGGAGAGAGCATTGATGAAAACCAGAAAAACAACAGGGCCCAGAACGCTACCTTGAGGAACTCCAGCCTGGACAGGAAGAGGGGATGAAAGAACTCCATTTAGGGACACACGTTGACTGCGACAGAAGAGGAAGTCTGTGAGCCATGAGTGGAGATGGCCATGGATACCATAGGAAGAGAGTTTGGTGAGCAGAGCAGGGTGCCAGACTGTGTCAAAAGCATGCAATATGTCTTGGGATATGGCTCTGATTTCACGTCCGGCATTGAGAACCTTCTTCCATTGTTGGGAGAGCAGAAGCAGCATATCCAGGGTTGAGTGACCTGGTCTGAAACCAAATTGATGATCGGAAATCAACCATATTCACCAACATTGTGCCCGGTGACTATTGGTTGTTTCCAAAAAGGAAAGACTGTCTTTGTGGTTGCAACTTCTCCTGCCTATCACGGGTGGTATCATCAATTTATCAGTGGTCATCACATGCTCCTGAAGAAAGTTTTGCTACAGCATTCACATCCTGGATGGGCAGGCACCAACATTGTACAGCACTCCTCAAGAAGTACGTGACATTTTTGTTGGTCTTGCGTGCTCGTTGAAATGAATTGGGAGATGTTCATATTTGAATGCACCTCGTACAGTACATCTGCGGTGGATGATGTTCGAGATGTATCTACGTATTATGATAAAGCTGTGCACAATTCCTTTTTCAAATGATATTTTCCCCTACACGTGTCTCTCAGGAACAGGAGTTTAGTTGCTTATTTCCACAAGCTGAAGGGTATTGCTGAGATTTATTTTCCTTGCAGAGATCCAGGATATACGTTTTTAAAATGTATTCATTTATTTATTTTATTTTATTCTGCCCACCGAGCCAGCCCAGTTGTGTGCAATGAAAGCGGACCTTTTGATGAACAAAGCCGCGTGTAAATGTGTTTGTCTCAGACTTCAAAAAATCGGTGAACAGTATTTTCTCACTGACCCCCACCTCCCTACCCCTTACCCCCCTCCCCTCAGCCCGTCTTGGTCTTACCATCCGATGGGAGGCTTTGACAAATCTCGTTTGGGAGAGCGGCCATACTTTGTACCACGTGGAGGCTATCGCCCTCGGGGATATTTTGTAAGTATCTCTGTAAGGAGAGGTAACTCTATGTGAAATGTGTGGTTGAGATTTAGGTTGTGTGCTGAAGTTAACGGTATGTACAAAGGGATCAAAAACATTTCTCCACTGATCAAAAACCTAAAAACCTAAATAGCCATGACTTCTATTCCTGTGGCATTGGGAAAGCCCCCCACCATTGGGAAGAATGCGTGATCCTGGTTGTAAACTGCATATAAAAGCACGAACGCCTGTGCCGAGTTTCACTGGTGCAAGATCATTCCTTCATGGTTGGGGGAGAAACCTTTTGACTCCTTCATGATCAGTCGTATGGTGTGTGGGATAGGTGGTGGTATCTTGCATATTTTCGGGGGTTGTGGTTTTAAAGTAGAGAAACGAGAATTGTGATGCAAGGGAGGTTTTGAGGGTGGAGAGGGACATTAAGTTTTATTTATTTTTTGATTGATTGATGGATTGGCCTCAGTGTAGTTTTCCTGATTTTTTTTTTTTTTTTTTATCTTTCATGGGAAGGGGTTGTGGGAAATGGAAGTATAGTCCACTCATTGGTTTACCTTTGTTTTTGCTTTATTGGGAATAGTATCGATGTAAAGCCATAAACCATTGGCATTGTGCTGACGGTCTTTCGGAACATCTCAGTCCAGATCTTCCAAGTAATTTTTGAAGCGCTTTGTTCAATGTCCATTTATTTTAAAATACAGTAGGACACCACTCGATTGCACAGATATCTGCTGCTGGACTACCAATTGACTGATGCATGATGCAGACGTAATGTATACCAATGGGAATAACAGGGCTGCTCCTCCCTCCCTCCTTCACCACCCTCACCCAGCATAGATTTAGAGAGTACATGCGAGTTAGATCATAATAACACTTTATTTGATGCTTTTACACTGAATAAACTTTAACATTAATAATGTCTGTTTATATTATCTTGCAACAAATGCAGCAATAAGTACAAATTGTGAGTAAGCATTGGCCAAAAACACGATGGTGTAGTCCCGTTCACTTGAGACGCATTTGACCTCATGGATGGGCAGGTGCGAAAAGTGTATTTGAATGCCCCGTCACATGAATGTAAGAAGAAGGAAAAAAACAAACTTTGTTTTACACTTTGAATCGTGTGATTACAATTTGAAAAAAACAATCCTGCCGTGTTGAAAAAACGTGTGTGTGTGTGGTAGTGTGTATTAGTGATAGATAAATTGGAAACTCTTCCCATTTAATTTCATGATCTGTGGAAACTCGATCAAGTGGTGTCCCACTGTAATTATCTTGGTTTGTTTGCTAAGCACTGTTGTAATTAGGTTGCCAAATCAGTTTTTTTTAAGGGGGGGGGGGGTGGGGGGTGGGGAGCATTCTGAATTTTATTTATTTATTTATTTTTAATATAAAAAAGGAGGTGACCTATTTGAAACAATTTTTGAAATTCAGGAAAAGAGTATGAAAGGCTACGTAATTGTCTTTCTTTATCGTAAAGATGTTTACCCTGTGTACCCCACCCCATCCCTCTCCCTTCGACAGATCTCATGTCTTTGTTTCCCACTGTTTTGTGCTTCCCTCCCCAGCCCCTCTTGTCTCCTGCACCCTTTGTTATACACTCTGTGTGTTCGGTCTTATACGAGCCTCAATATTGAAGACAAACAAAAAAAAAACGCACCAGAGGACCGAAGTTTTCATCGGTTTGCACTCTCAGTTGTCATTTAACTCATCAAAGTGCTGCACAAGTATGAAGTTAATAAAAATAACGTGGTCATCCCATCCCCAGTAGTCATGTGAATGAAACTATTCATGGCTCATCAGACTTGTAATACTCCATGGCAAGCACGTATAAATCTAAGTTTTGCCTGATAAAGGATATGTCGTTTGGTAAAAACTGCAGCAAGGTTCCATGTTTCAATAACATGCAGGCGAGACCGAAGAGGGTGTGTATGAAGCTTGCATTGGGAATAAATGTGATTGAGGCAGAAGGCTGAAATTCTTCAAAGAAGTTGCATATGTCTGATTGTATTCGCCACAAGACAGGTAATCATGTCAGTAACTGAACTGTCCAAACAGCTGTGAACATCTACTTTCTCAACAAATCTCGTGAAGAGGTTCAGTCGATTTGAGCCATGATCTCTCTTGGGCAAGCCACATTTCAAAGTTGGCCTCCAATGGCAGACACCAACTGGGCATCCTCTGTCGTGCAAAGTTCTTCCTTGACACACCTGAGCTCATATCCACCTGCAAGGCTTTCATCCATAGCTTGATGGAGTATGGCTCTCCCATCTGGGTTGGTGCCCCCACCTCACATTTTGCTCCTCTTGATGCCATTGAAACCAAGGCTTTCAAAATCATTGGAATCTAATGGTGAAGCCGAGTCTATGGGCCAATCACTTCGCAATCGCCGACGGGTCAGTGGTCTCTCCGTCTTCTTCTGCCTCATTTATGGTTGTGCACTTTCTGCCCTCTCCGTGCTTTGTCCTCCCTCCCCCCCCCCCCCAACCCTAGGTATCTGCAGGACAAACCTGGTCTACCAGCAACCACCTCCCAGTGGAACTGCCTAAATCTAGAACCACTGCCCACCTCCACTCATTTATTCCTCTTTCGTATTTTTATCTGCCTTTGCAACCACCTTCCGCACACACACTTCATTCTCATTCTTCCCTCCAGCTCTTCAAGCCCGCTGTTCATAACCATCTCATGTCATCCCCCATCCAAAACCATGATCTTTTTTTACACCCATTAAACCAACACCTCCCAAAGTTTTGCTTATGGATCCATCTTGTCCACCCCTCGCATTCTCCCTTATCCCTCATCGTTACCTGCATCCCTTGTTTGTCCATCTCTATCTACTTTCTCCCTCCACCTGCTGTTGGCGGTTTCCTTTTGTTATGCTGTGTCCTTATCTGTTCTTTGTCCGAGCTCTTCCAGTGACATCGATGGACATATAGTTGATCAAAGCCGCTGGTGAGGTGAGGTTGCCAAACCAAAAGGTTGAAATGAGTATCGGACCACACATTGAAATGATCAAGGCTTGAGGCAGGTGCACTTTGCCTACGAGTTAAAGTTCCAATTTTTCAACAACAATAAATGACTTTTTTTTATATTTTTCTTTTAAATATTCGATATACATCTACAGGTAGTGGACAAAAAAAAATGGAAACATCAATGTAAAGTCACTTCATAGGGCGTTGGGCCACCACGTATGGCCTGTATGCGCCATAGCATAGAGTCCACCAATGTCTGGAATTCGACAGGACGGATGCGGCACCATTCTTACACGAGAAAGGAAATGAACTCACACCTGTTTGATGGAGTTGGAAAACACTGTCCCAGGTGTCGTTCCAGAATATCCCATGAATGCTTGATTGGGTTCAAATCTGATGACTGAGAAAGCAAGGACATGTGGATATCACCAGTGTCATGCTCATCAAACCATTGGGCGATGACGTTTGCTTCTTGGATGGGGGCATTGGGAAGGGGGATTTCTTCTTGCAGCCATGCTAACCATAATTATAGGCAACCATGGCTTTTGCAACATTTTTATACATGACCCTAAGCATGCTGGGATGTCATTTGCTTAATTAACACATGGGCTCCACCTGTGTGGAAGCTGTCATTTGGTGTTCCCCATTTAACCAGGTGTTTCCAATTTTTGTTTTGTTTTTTGTTTTTTTGTCCACTACTAGTATAGTGGAGGATGAGGCTGTATCTCAGCTTATGAGGTTTGTGATCAACACAAAAGTGATGGCATACTGACTGCTGAGGACAGGTAGATTCTGATCCATCATGCCATTCCTTCATGAACAACACTACTTAAGTGGGTGTTTATCTTCCTGAAAAGCTGTGATTCCAAGTAAACAGCAAGTATGGTCAAATTATAAACAGGCTTTCGCACTCACAACCATGGCTTGGCCTGCATGAAGCCCATCCAGAAATGAGCATTATTAAGGCTGTGTGAGATTGTATAGAAAGTGAGGACAAACGATGACCAAACAGCCTTTGGATAAATTGTGGAGTAATGAAGGACATTTGGAGTGATATTGCACAATCATCATCTTCTGTATATAACACATGGCTGCTAGGCGCATCATTTGTTGGAGGTGTGGTTATGCCACTGATGCAGTTCCCCCTGTAGGTTAGAGCAGAAATTTAATTTTTTCAGGGTGCCAGTGGTAGCTCACCTACTCTTCGCACAGGACATTGTGAGATATTTAAGTCCACCAACTAATGCTGCCAGATGGAAAGCCCAGTTTAGTGTCTATCTGAGGGATGACACACCTATCGATGCCTTACCCTGGCTGCCAAACCTCAAGATGACAGTTTATAGCTGAGTTGGGATTTGAATACAGGCTAGACGGCTCTGAGGTGAGTGTGCCTACCTCGAGGGCCTAGGCCATCCTGCAGCTGAGTGCACAATCGTACGTTGGTAAACGGTATAATGAAGATGAGGAACAAAGCTTTGCAAAGCCAATGACTCCCTACACAATGCTAGTGTATTGTGTACAACCGAGTCGCTTTTTTCATTTTTGTTCGATAAATCCATCGTCTCAATAAAACCATGACTTGAATTGCTTGTTGCTTGTAACTCCTATTCATGTAATGCTTGTTTGCTTCCAGAGTTTCCTGTCCAGTGGCAACACAAGCTGAATTACATAAAGCATTTAAATATTTTGATTAGTTCTTTATGTAAGGATCCACCTAGATATTGCATTCCCAAAATAGTGCAGTTTGTGGCACCAATCGCATTCCCCCCCCCCTTCCCCCTCCTCCCTCAAATATCGTTTCATGCATTCCATTTGCCATTGTCTCCTCTTTTTCAGTCCGTTCTTTCCTCTCCTTCTCTCCCTTCCCTGAACTTCCATACCGTCGTCATCCTCCATTCATTCCTTACCTCTCCCACTTTTATGCAGAATTAGGTACAACATACAAATGCTACCAAATACAAATTTTTGATTGAAATGCTTGTGGGTATTGAAGCACTACGAATATTAGTAGCAAATATTGTTTCTGTTCCCTGAATTTGATGTTTTTCATAAACTTTATTGTAAATAAGATTAACCAAAATTTTACTTAAAAAAAAAAATTGATCTTTGGAAATGATTTAATTTGTAGGTTTATTTTATTTTATTTTTTAATATATTTTTAAAAAATTTTCTTTTTGTTTTGCCCCCAAAATATACAAACATTTCAGTAAAACCAAAAAGAAGCATTGTCCTCATTTTTTATTATTATTATTTTTTTTTAACAGCTTTAGGTAATGTTTAAGCTGGATACATGCAGATCCCTGGACAGGCAGGATGGCCACCTAAATGCTTCGTAGGCCCCCTCATTTATTAACAGCCACACACTTTGCCTTTGCCTTTTCTCTGCAGTTGCGTCCTCGGGGCTATTACCACGGTCGTGGGTACTATCAACAACCTGGTTATCAGCCTTATGGAACGGCAACAGGTTACCCAGCATACAAGCCACCTGAGGAAGAATGGGATCCAGAATATACCCCTAAAAGCAAGAAGTATTTTCTTGTAAGTACTGCTGGAACTCTAGTTCGGTAAATAAAAAGGATTTTCCAGTAGTTGGCCCACGGATTTGGCATCGACGACGGCGACGACATCATGAGTGCAATTTGTTTGGAGTAATAATCCTTTTTTGAAGTATAAAAACATCTACCCACCTAAAAGCCGCATTAATTAAGGTATCAAGTTACTTTAACTGGAAAAAAAAATTGAACATTTTTCATTTGCTTGAATGAATCTTCGACTTCACCAAACTTGTATTTATAACTACTACTACCAAGCTGGGTGTTGGCTTATCGGTTAAGGTGGCTGGCTTTAGATCTTTGAGTCTTTAGTTTAAGCCCCTGACATCCATTAAATAACACCAGGTGGGTTGACTCAGCCTGTCATTCTTCCCAGGTCGGCAAAAATGAGTACCAGCTTACTGGAAACAGGAGGCACTGCATCAGTGGCACAGCCATGCAACCAGCAATGATGCAACCAGCAGCCACATGCTGCATATGAAGTAATAAACTACTATTACAGTAAAACCTCATTTACACACATGCCAGACTGACCTGAGGGGTGGAGAGCACATTTCTAGTTTCTACAAGCAGACAAGGCTCATCCCAACACAGTGATGTTGCGTTCATATTCCAGTTTTATGTGTTTATGGAGAAAAATTGGATTATCAAGTCGATGCAGTGTAATACCACTTTGTGAAGGTTGGTGTAGGTCTGCATCGGCAAACAAGATAAGCAGCGGGTTTTATCAACAACAAGCTCAAATGAGCTAAGATCCTCGTCCTCTTAATGATGACATCATAAAAACGAATATGACGTCATTGTGATGTATCAGGTTTGCGATAAATTATCTGCACTAATGTCCGGCTTGATTCCCGCAAACAAAATTCAAACAGCTTGCCTAGTTTCGGAGATAATGGTATAGGCGATTTCCATTAGCGGCGATATTATGACGTCAACTTTTTTCAAGGAAGAATTTCCAAAATCGGAGATGGTTACTGCCTGCGCGTGGGCTTTTTGCATATACATGACAAGTTTCACGAAGATCCGATGAAAATTCTGGGTTGTGAAACAAAAAATGTCAAAAAATAGGAATGATGTCATAAAAATTGATATGACGTCATAATGATGTATCATATGTGCGGTAATTCATCTCTGCTAATGCCCTGTCCGATTCCCGCAAACAGAATTTAAAAGGCTTGCCTAGTTTCAGAGATAATTTTTTAGGCGATTTCCATTAGCGGAGATATTTTGACGTCATAACTTTTTTTTCTAGGAGTAATTTTCAAAATTGGAGATGGTTACTGTCTGTGCAGGATATTTTTACATATATATGCCAAGTTTCAAGAAGTTTCGATGAAAACTGTAGGCTGTGAAACAAAAAAGTCCACAAGAAGAAGATGAAGAACTACAACGTGAGTAAGACTTAGAGATCCTCCACGAGGATCTAAAAAGTTGATCTTGGTGTGCCTACCACGAGAGGAAACGAGTTGTAGCAGATGGTTTGAGCATCGGTCTCTTTTCATTTGACCATCAGTTCTGACGAAGGGTTGACAGTCGACGTCAGCCACACATCGATTCCCACGACAATAAAAATACTCTGATAAACACTCTTGATTAATATAATCCATCATAATAGTGCTTGCCGGAACTCATTCACATTCTCTCTCTCTCTCTCTCTCTCTCTCTCTCTCTCTCTCTCTCTCTCTCTCTCTCTCTCTCTCTCTCTGTCTGTCTGTCTGTCTGTCTGTCTGTCTGTCTGTCTGTCTGTCTGTCTGTCTCTGTGTCTGTCTCTGTGTCTGTCTCTGTGTCTGTCTCTGTGTCTGTCTCTGTGTCTGTCTCTGTGTCTGTCTCTGTGTCTGTCTCTGTGTCTGTCTCTGTGTCTGTCTCTGTGTCTGTCTCTGTGTCTGTCTCTGTGTCTGTCTCTGTGTCTGTCTCTGTGTCTGTCTCTGTGTCTGTCTCTGTGTCTGTCTCTGTGTCTGTCTCTGTGTCTGTCTCTGTGTCTGTCTCTGTGTCTGTCTCTGTGTCTGTCTCTGTGTCTGTCTCTGTGTCTGTCTCTGTGTCTGTCTCTGTGTCTGTCTCTGTGTCTGTCTCTGTCTCTGTGTCTGTCTCTGTCTCTGTGTCTGTCTCTGTCTCTGTGTCTGTCTCTGTGTCTGTGTCTGTCTCTGTGTCTGTCTCTGTGTCTGTCTCTGTGTCTGTCTCTGTCTCTGTTTCTTTTGCTGCTCTTCCATAGCAATGCTGTAAGGATATATTTGATGTTCAATTAAATTTTATTTGGTGCACTTTTCCTGTCATTCAACATAACGAGAGTGGTGTGTACAAGTGACGTTCACCAAACTGTCGTTCTTGTTTCATGGAGAGTCTATATTTCTAAAACCATTTGCTCTTTGACGAGCAGATATGAGGACTACAAACGATGAGCAAATAACAATGAAACGAAGGCAACGGGAAATTGAAAGCTCTGAACTCTCTCTGTTTCAACTACCTTTACCAAATATAAAGTGAGGTAAGGTCATTAACGAATAAGCATTTTGTTAAAATAATTTTACATTTATGAACGAGAATGATCCACGAGTTTGGGCCGCCCTGAATTTTCGCTTTTATTTCACTGTTCCGATTGCAAATGTAAAGGACTCCACACGGGAAGCAAGCAATGGCATGGTGTACTGGTGTGGAAAATCCTGCAAGTACAGTTTATTGGCTTGCATTTTGAACTGACAACTTACCCTCGGCTCCCATCCATGCCTTAAAGTTTTCTTTAAAAGGAAATGAATTGCTAATTTCGAAACTGCTTCATGTTTTATGATTACCAAAAATCTTTGTCGCTTTTATATTTGCTGTCGAGATCGGATACGTTGATTTGAATGTAGAAAATACACAGCATTAGAATGAAGATGGATTTGAAATGGAAAAAAAAATTTTGGTCACCCCCCAGTCGATTATAGTTTATTTTTATTTATTTATTAAGGATTTATGTTTTTTAATTGCATGAAAACTGTCATTTCAACAACTGGTTGAAATGGAAAACACCTGGTAAAATAACAGAGCTCTAATGGGCCGTAAGTGATGTCATTGTCACTATTGATGGACACAAGAATATTTTGGGTGGCAAACTTACGATAGTGGTTCCAAAGGTTTCTTTTTTCTTTTTCATCAAACTTTGTTAAGATGGCTATTACATGGAGATAATTTGTAATTATAGGGTAGGTGTACGATTGTCACTTCTGCACATAATCGCCATCACAATTCTCGCACTTCTGCTACCATGAGAGTCACTTGAAGATGCCTTCTCTGTAAAGGTCTGTTCTGCCACTTCACAACCACTTTTGCACTTCAACTTCAATTTCAGTACGATTTGCAAAATGCTTTCCCCAAAGGGATTCCTTGAAAGGCCCAAAGAAGTGAAAATGTGAAGGGGGCTAAATCAGGGCTGTATGGGGATGATGTGGGGAAACTGATGGAACAGTCTTCCTTTTCCTGTTACGATATTTAGCAGAAATTCATCTCGTACGGCAGTATGCTTTCGCAGGAACTGTGCTGGAATTTCTGACGGGTCTGCTTATGGTCATATATCAGCATCGTAGGTGTCCATCGAGCACAGACTTGAGGGTAACCCAGGTTCTCCAACATTTCCTGCATAGCATGATGACCAATGTTCAATTTGGCTGCGACGTCGCAAACATATCGATGAACCATCTTGAACAATTGCTTCATCCTTCTCTTCATTTGATCGAATAGCAGCTCTCCATGTTCAGCCATGGTGAGGCTTGTCAACAATGTTTGTTCTGCCGTCCTCAAAGTGCTTTACCCATTTCTTGGTGTTACTTTGACACCTGCACTTATCACTGTTTGCAACACCTGATCGCCTGTAAATTACAACTCTGCCTTCAAATCTTCCTTTGCAAGAAATTAAATTGCAGCCTTCTGCCAGAATGACTTGTCCTCGGTAGCCGCTTCTCTTCTCGGAGAATACTGTGTTGACCCCTTGCAGCAATAAACCAAACCATTCTGTTAGTTATCTCATAGATGTGCACATTCATCACATGTACTGTGGCTGTGCACTAAACGGTACTCAATACAGACAATGGAGCATTGCTTCTGCTCATGGAGGGTTACATAACCAAAGAGTATGACATGTCACGTGATCTTGCATGGGCATGATTGCTCGCCAAGGCTGCAGGTGTTTCGAGATTTTATAGCGGTATGGTTAGAGAGGTCTGTATACGGTGATTCGAAGTAGTAAACATTTATTGTTTACGGACGTTTTTTCCACTGGTAAACGTGACAGCACATATTTTAAATATTGCATATTTAGGCATATACTCTGCATAAGCCATGATAGCTCTACCGAGCCCTGTGATGATGATCCATATTGATTGAAAACCCAGCTAGTGATCTCTCTCCTGGCAAGGTGAACGCAAACACGAGGCCCGACGTCTAAATCCTCGAGTTCGAAAATCGTCGAAATATCGATGAAATTGGCTAAAAACATTTTATCAAAAACACATTGATGAATCACCCTGCCTGTGAAACACCTGGGTGATTAGCTTGTTATTGGATTTACAAGGACCTTCAATGAACAATAGGATGACTTTGTATTGCAAAGATTTACAAGGAACTTAAATGTATGAGGAGACCATTAGGCCCATCAAGTCTGTGCAATCTTGCCAACATCTTCGTACACACTTCCACATACCTCTCCAACCCCATCCCCACTACTTCCAGATATCTCTCCAAATTAACTATGGAGGGACCTGGGTAGGGTTTGAAACGGCAAAGGCTTGCAGGTACTTTCGGTTTGAAACAGCTATACTACAGACAGCAAAGGAGTTACATGCTTTTACAGGTACTAATCACCTCTTGTTGCTTTTCGTGGTTACTTTTATGTAGCTTTCTTTGGCTAGGACAGAAGAATAATTTTATATGAACGGTATATAAAAAAACCCAGCGGGGCATGCTTGCATAATGCAATCAACTACTCGGGTGCATCCTATGGGCAGACATAATAATGCCAAAAGACAAACTAAAAAATATTGTATATTCATAATTTAATCAAACTATGAACAAAAAAAGGCAAGTCACGTGACCCAAAATACACCATTTAGTGTGCTATCATTACCTTGATCACTTGGTCATTAGCAATATTTAAAACATCAATACTTTAGTACATCATAGATCAGGGACAGACAAGAATCACTTGTAATTGCTTCCTTTCTCATGGATAAAGTCTGGTCCCATTTGACTTTTAAAAGACCGTTGTAGTTGCATTCTGCCAACAGCCTCATAACTCGAGTAAATCAACAGTTCGTTATGATAATGAGCTCTGTTAAAAAGTTTACAGCAATAAAAAAATTTCATGCAAATACAGCAAAGGTTATAAAATAAAAGGTGGAAGAGGCACTTGTTACTATTGCCTAGCAACCACTTCCAGTGTCGGCTCCATTGTCTTGGGTGACGTGAACCGCAATGAGCAAACCGAGACTGTACTTGCTGACTTTTATTACTTTTATTAACACAGTATTGCAGATATTTTTTTCTATGGACATTTTCCAACTTTTTATTTTTTCATTTTTTCCCTGTGATATTGGCTTCCAGTTGCATCAGTATGCAAACTTTCAGCTTTCTCTGCCACCGAGAATGTACTAAACATTTATACTGGAGAATGTACTAAACATTCAGTGGTTAGAAAGAGCTTTATGTATTAAACACATGTATATGTGTATATGAATCTTGGTGTTGGCTCAGTAGTTAAGGTGGCTGGCTTGGGACCAAAGGATTAGTTCATTCAGAGTTCGAGGCCCTGTCCACCGTTGAATTAACACCAGGTGGGGTTGACTTGGCCTGTCATCCTTCCCAGGTTGGCGAAATGAGTACCAGTATACTGGGGTAATAACCATTTGGGGTAACTTGTGTCGGAGAGGCGACCCGTCCAGGACTGTACTCCTTGCCAATGAAACCACCTCGGCAGCCCTATGCACCTTTATGGTGCGATAGGAATGGTATTATTATGTGAATACATTACTGTATGTACGTATTTTTCTGAAAGTGGTCTATTAAGCATTTAAAATGCAATAGTCGTCCCAACTTGTGGTGGAACTATTTTATTTTTGGTTGCCAATGGCAATAGAACCAGGAAATGGAATCTTTGTAAATATGGTTCTCTCTGGCAGGGACATAGCTTCGTCTTGAATAATATTAACTATCAACATAGCGTTAGCTTGTGAAGCAATCAGGTAAGTTTGGGTTTTAGAAAAAAAAAATTATGCCCAATACAAATATATGTATGTACACACACACACACACACACACACACACACACACACACACACACACACACACACACACACACACACACACACACACACACACACACACACACACACACACACACACACACACACACTTGTATTGGGCCTCCACATCTGTCTGCCATGACTTGTATAACACATGATGTTCACTGTTTCACTTACCAATTCTTCCCCACCCTCGGTACACCTCACCTTACAGCATGATGATCGAGATGAGAGGGAAGATACTTACTGGCCACGGCGAGCTCGCCCACGAGGATTCATCCCATATCGTGCCCGTGCACGAGTATGGCGCCGTCCTGGCAACAGCCCTATCTGGGAGCATGATAAGTATGAACTGAGCGATGACGATCGAGAGGGAGATGAGGTACGGGGAGTATCGGAAGATGTGCAGGAGAGGCATGATCCAGTGTTTGATAAGGTGAGATTGGTTTGAAATGTGTTTACGGCTAATAAATGGTTTCATGCCCTATTACGACTGGCAGGGTAGCTCGAGGTATGCACACTCGCCTCCAAACTGTCGAGCCTGAGTTTAAATCCTGACCCAGCTATGAACTCTCATCCCCGTGTTTCACAGGCAGGGTGATTTGTGCACCGTCCATCAGACGGACGTTAAACTGTGCATCCTGTCTGCCAGCATTAGTTGCTGGACGTTAAAGATCCCAGGGTGTCCTCCACAAAGAGGAGGTGAGCCATGGCCAAATTCCAAATTCTTGCCCTAACCTACAGAGGGCGTTGCATCAGCTGCACCCTCAACCAATGATGCCACCCCTCAACCTTGTGCTACATGCGAAAGAAGAAGATGCCTTTTAAAGTTGTTCAGATGAGTTTTAGTGCCCAAGTTTGCTTTCTGCCATCGTCTTGGTCACAACTTGTGATTACATCCTGTTGTATAATTTTTTTTTATTTTATTTTAATCAAACCAGTTATTCATTGAATGTGTATTTGATCTTTAGAACCCTCATGTTAATCTGTCTCTCTGTCTCTCTCTTCTTTTTTTTTTCCAGAATTGTTACTTAATTGGAAGTAAAATTTGGAGGTCTGCTGTATAAAAATGTGCAAATGGGAAACGATGATCGGTGAATTTTATAATGACACATTTTAACTCTCGAGTTCTCTTGGTATGCTGTTCCTTTCCCTGTTCAGGGTCAAGATACAACATCCACAGGGGATAAATGAAAATCTGTCACACAAGGGGCAGAAACCCTGTAAAGCTCTGCATCTCATCTTGGATTCTGATGGAGATGTGCTGTGACCCTTCTGGGTACTCATATGTGGACCCTTTGTTTTTGTTTTTTTGTTTTTTTTCCTACATCCTGGTTGTACAGTTTCTGTCTGTGTATTCACATTGCTTCGTTTAGGATTAGAAGTAAACGGATCCTTTAAGTTTGTTTCACTGCCATTGCTGTGGTATGTTATTTGGAGATGTTTTTGTTAATGCATGTCAATCAAATCATTTTTGTGGTGATCAAGGTGAAATGAGCTTTGAAGTTGCAACAACGTGAAACTGCTTATTGGGATAATATGGGAAAACATTTTCATTATTTTTTTGGAGTATTTACAAATGGCTTTGGATTTATTATTATTATTATTTTTTTTATTTTGTTGGGGTTGGTTTTCTTTTTGATGGGTGTAGGTTGGGGGATCTTGCTGAAAATGATTCCCCCCCCCCCCAAAGACATGCTATTCTTTAGAACTGTACAAATTACTTAATAAACCTGTGAATTTTCCAAGCTAGTTAGCTCGTTTTGTTAGCTTTGCACACACACCCTTTGACTCTAGCTTTGGCACCCTCAACCTCCCTCTCCCTCCACTTCCACCCTTGCTAAAATGGGTTGGTTTTCTTTTTGGTGGGTGTAGGTTGGGGGACCTTGCTTAAAATGTTTTTTTTTCCCCCAAAGACATGCACACACACATACTTTAGAACTGTACAAATTACTTAATAAACCTGTGAATTTTCCAAGCTATTCGGCTCGTTTTGTGAGCTTTGCACACACCCTTCGACTCGAGCTTTGACACCCTCAACCTCCCTCTCCCTCCACTTCCACCTTTGCTAAAATGAACCTCATTGCCATGGTTAGATGGGAAATTTGAGAAATGTGAAAGTAGGGGTGGAGGACAGCAGAATTACACATTTATTTATTTCAATGTTACTCCACAAAGGTTTCATATTTTGGAAATGGTAAACAAGGAATGGAATGTTAAGATTTTGAGAAGCAGGCACCAGGCAGCAGGCAGTCACACACATTTCCCAATTTGTTGATGCCACGAGAATTGAAGTTTTTCTGTTGATCTTTGAGGAGGGAGAAACCTTGTCGACCTCCCCGCATATTCAGAACCCTGCAATAAATGATTACTGTATTTTGTGTTACGGTATTATTGATAGATAATTAACCCCTCCAGATAGCATATCGTGCGGTTTTTCTGTTGCGTGTCCAGGCTGTGATGACTATGAACGGTTGCCTCATCCAATGAAAAATTCGTTATTAGATGGTAAACATATGTCTGGCAGGATAACCTCGACCCTCGAGCTAGTCACACTCACCTTTGAGCCGTCTCGCTTGGGTTTGAAATTCGACCCAACTATAAACTCTAATCCTGGTGTTGTACAGGCAGGACGAGTCATTCATGTGTGTCGTCCCTCAGATGGACGTTCAACTGGGTGTCCCGTTTGTCATCATTAGTTGCTGGACATTAAATATACCACGATTCCCTTCACGAAGAGTAGGTGAGCTATCGCCGGCACTGAACAAATTGCTAATCCCTACTCTAACCTACTTCGTTGAACGTCGGGCTGGATCGGCTGGTTCGTCAAAGATTTGGACCAAAAACTTTCCCTGGCAAATTAACTAGATGAGGTAGAAATAATTGTGGTCATTACAGACTCGTAAACAGCAAGGTTTTGTTCATTTGTCATCAATGTTAAGCAGTGATAAATGAGTTCCCTTGCAAGGAACTTCAAATTAGGAGAACATGATGCCCATCAAGCTTGGGAAATGGTTGCCAACTCTGGGTGTTTGTTCATGCTCTATCCTTTTTAAATGCTAAACATCAAACAAGGAAGCAGCCTCTGATATGATGGCTGGAGTCGAGTGTGCCGGGTTCAAACAACTGATCTCCCAGACAGAGCAGATGCTCTAACCATTACAACACCTCGTCTGGCAAACAGGCCAATTTGTTTTGAAACTGGAGAGTTATTTGCCATTCCAATTGTGTCACACTAACTCATTTGCATCTCCATAAATAATATGGTTGCAATACTCCATCACTAACACGGGTTCACGTGGGACTTTGTTTGTACAACACATCACAAACCCACAGTCATACACTACATGGCCAAAAGTATGTGGACATCCCTTCCAATTCGTGGATTTGGCTATTTCAGGCACACCCATTCCTGGCAGGTGTATAAAATGAAGCACACAGCCATGCAATCTCCATAGACAAACATTGGCAGTAGAATGGGCCATATTGAAGAGCTTGGTGACTTTCAGTGTAGCACCGTCATAGGATGCACCTTTCCAACAAGTCAGTTCATCAAATTTCTGCCCTGTTAGAGCTGCTCCGATCAACTGAAAGTGCTGTTATTGTGTAGTGGAAAGGTCTACGAGCAACAACAGTTCAGCCGTGAAGTGGTCGGCCACACAAGCTCACAGAACATGACCGCCGAGTGCTAAAGCACGTAGCGTGGAAAAATCGTCTGTTGCAACACTCACTACCGAGTTCCCAACTGCCTCTGGAAGCAACGTGAGCACAAGCACTGTTTGTCGAGAGCTTCATGAAATGGGTTTCCATGACCGAGCAGTCACACACAAGCTTAAGATCACCATACACAATGCCAAGTGTCGGCTGGAGTGGTGTAAAGCTCACCGCCATTGGACTCTGGAGCAGTGGAAACACGTTCTCTGGAATGATGAATCACGCTTCACCATCTGGCAGTCTGACGGACGAATCTGTGTTTGGTGGATGCCAGGAGAACGCTACCTGCCTGAATGCATAGTGCCAACTGTAAAGTTTGGTGGATTTGGAATAATGGTCTGGGGCTGTTTTTCATGATTTGGGCTCGGCCCCTTGGTTCCAATGAAGGGAAATCTTAACGCAACAGCATACAATGGCATTCCAGACGATTCTGTGCTTCCAAATTTGTGGCAACAGTTTTGGGAAGGCCCTTTCCTGTTTCAGCATGACAATGCCCCCGTGCACAAAGCGAGGTCCATACAGAAATGGTTTGTCGAGATTGGTGTGGAAAAACTTGAATGGCCTTCACAGAACCCTGACTTTAACCCTAATGAACACCTTTGGGATAAATTGGAATGCCGACTGTGAGCCAGGCCGAATCCCCCAACATCAGTGCCCGACCTCACTCATGGTCTTGTGACTGAATGGAAGCAAATCCCCTGAGCAATGTTCCAACATCTTGTGGAAAGCCTTCCTGGAATAGAGGAGGCTGTTATAGCAGCAAATGGGGGGGGGGGCAATTCTATATTAATGCCCATGATTTTGGAATGAGATGTTGAACGAGCAGGTGTCCACATACTTTTGGCCAAGTAGTGTATTTCTGCTTATTACCTGCTGATAAAAGGGCAGCTCGCTCAGCTCGACAGCTTGCAGTTTGTCTCTTGGCTTATGCTGTCATCCTTGAGCCCATCGACCTGTCATCCTCCCAAGGTCGGCAAAATGAGTGCCAGCATGCTGGTGTAATGTGTCGAAGTGGCGACCCATCCAGGATTGTGCCCAATAGCCAAGGAGACTGCTTAAGCAGCACCAATGCTCTGCACAGAGTCTCGTCCCAATCTCCTCCTTGAGCCAATCATGTGAATTAAGGGATGGGTGAGGGTGGTGGTGGCAATGTTGCAGTGTCTCATTGATCCATTGAGGGCCTGCACTTTGTCATGCATGGACATCTGCAGATCAATATCATGACTCTTTATGCTTTCTCATATCTGAACCTGATCCTGCGCAAACAATGTGCGCAGGAACAATGTTACGGCTTCATGCACGGATTTTCACGCTGGTCTTGTATCTTCCCTTTCTTTCCCAAGATTTATGCTCTTTGGAGAGGGGTCTTTCTTGGTCTGTTGCATTGCCTGCCTTGTGACAGTAAATCCAGCACCTCTGGCACTTCCATTTCTAGCCAGTAGAGAACGCTGTGAATTGATCCCAAATCACCACTCTATATAGTAATGGGTTACTTCATGGTAAGTAAGATAGGTCGTTTGGCCCATAATGCCTGTGCCATATCCACCCCCAGCTCATACGCCACTTTTCATCATTTCAACACTTTCGAGAGTGGCAATTTCAGAGTAGTTAACCATAATTGTTGTGTTCCTGGATGCAAATCGGACTCACGGAAATATAGGAAATATCCGGGGATGAGACAGAGGTGTTGACTTTATATTATTTCCTGTTCATACAATTAGCGGCTGCAGTGAATATATAAAAATAAAAAACACGCACGCACGCGGATGCTTTAACTTTTAACAATAGATGCAAAACCTAGTAGGTCTATAATTTATCTTGTGGCTCTTGAACCAAACATACAATATATTTATAACAGCTGTCATCAAATCTCCTGTAATACCCCTCCTCCCCCATCCCGACATGATTAATCATAAATATCACTTTAAACTTACCCTGCACATTCACAAGCCCCAGATATGTGCCTTCCATCAGGGTTCAAAAGCACCGAGTCCAGATAAACAGTTCGTTCACTGGTCGCGATCCAGCGGGGGTTTCCACTCGGGCCTTGCTCCAACCCACATGGTCGGGAGTTTGCAGTACGAACAGCTGCCCGTTCGGCGAGCTGAGAGAGTTCTCCAAATCTTACGTTGTGCAGAGGCACAACCCTTTCTCAAAGGTACTTTTTCAAGTATTTTCTGTACATGCGAGCCGAGCATTCTGGGGTGGAATACGTTATTTTGAAAGTGCCATACGTATTTCCCGGAGACTTTAGCTAGAATGATGCAAATAGGTGTGTTGTCGGCTATCGCCAGCAGCCTGGCTAAGTTCCAGCCGAAACTATGGGTATCAAGTGGTCACGTCTTCTCAAGCATTCCTTGATACCACAGGCTATACTGCTTGTCGTCTCCATACGATTGCTGTGTGGGCAGCAGCTCCTACACTAGAACCAAATTCGCTCTCACAGGTGTTGACATGTGTTCACATGTGACGTGTGAATGGCTGTCTTCGGCAACAAAGGATCAACCAACAACTTAGATGCAGGGGTTCACATAAGTGGTACTCAGGTACTCTTGTGCTGTTAAAAAAACAACTAAGTACTTCAAAGATGCTCCGACAGCTCAAAGGCGTGCTAGCACAACAGAGGTTCTTGATGGAAGGTTTTCTCAGTGTCAGTAAGATTTGTTCCATGATAATTGATATACTGTGATTTCAAAATTCAGTTTATAAATTATAATATAATAATTTACTAGTTATATTGTTGGTTTATAACTTACTCGTGGGGTTTGCTTACACATTGCGTAAGCATACTATGAACCGTGCTTCCCCAATGTCTCGGGTCACTCACCTGGATTTTTTTCATTTATTTATTTTAAAAATTTTTATTTCTATTTTCATTTATGGATGCTTTCCGACGATTCTGTGATGTTTTCTGGTGTACTAACTTCGATGTTCATCAGCACACAAAATTTCAGTTTTCCATGTCACCCGGAAGGCACCGATGTTTCATGTCAGTCAGTGAGTCAGTGGTTAGAAAGAGCTTTATATATTAGATAAGGTTAAAAAAAAAATTGATCGAAGGAGAACACGCAAGCAAGGAGGAAGAAGAGGAGATTCAGGAGCGTCCGGAACGAAAAAAAAGAGCAGCTTGCGAGTGTGTCTTCTGGAACGGACGAGTGAGAGAGCGCTTCGAGAGGAGTGAGATGCATTCTCAGCTGAGAGGTGCCTGAAAAATTGGAGGGGTGCTTGGGAAAGCAGACGAGCATGCTCAAAGCTGACATTTTATTTTTTCATGAAGACCAAAGCATTCCTGTTGGTACTCATTGGAAACCAAATACAAAAAAATTGTGAACCCTGATTATATGAAACCCCTTAAATATTGAAAGTGCAACAACTATAACGGCACTCAGTAGAGCGCATACCTCCGCCAGGCTGAACAGTTTACATTTTGTATTCCACTAATAGGTCGGATCTTGATCCGGACCTCAACCAAAATCGAATCCGCTGTTTCTTATCACCGAACCAACTCATCCACCGAGTTTTGTCATATCTCGTCCTGAACGTTTTGAAATATCATGATATATATATATATATCGTTTTTGACCTCATCTCTAAATGAAGCGGCACTTAAAAAAATTAAATAACTCATATCCGGATCCGGATCCGGATCTTCACCAAAATCGAATCAATTAGTCCTTGTCCCACACCCAACCTGTCGACCAAATTTCGTCCGAATTCGTCCACAACTTTTTGAGACACCTGGTCACAGACAGACAGACGGAGACAGGGGGTGAAAATATAACCTCTGCCCACCTTCGGTGTTGCAGGTAAAAACATTGAAACACATTTCTGATATTTATTTCGACATTCAATGCAAGTTCCAATTTTATTTATTTCCTTATTCATCAATGAAAGTTTTAACATTTTTGAAGTCCACTGTCATTGAAAGTCACTTTTTATCAGTTACAATAAAGTAACATTTCAAGTCATTTCAAGTGACAGAGTTCCCCTTAAAATTTAATCGAATGTAATATTGTGAGAGCATGGAAATGAAGTGTGTTGGATTGTCAATTCCAGAAACTTGTAAATCATGGAAACAGCTATAAGTGGTCTCCCACCATAATTATGAGTCATCTGCGGTCTCTCATTTCACCACGAGTTCGCAGCTAAGGTCCCTCAACCCAAGCGTGGGCAGATTACCAGATGCCATACCTAGTATGAACCAATTGAGCTTTCTCAAACTTAATGGTACTTGTCAAATATGGTCCCATACCCAAAATCATTGCTCCTATCGGGTCTTGTAGGTCCACCATAAAGTTTGCAATCTCAACCATGAATTATTACCCGAGTTCTCCAGTACGGGTTCGATGTCTAATGGCATTGTAAAACGAATAGCTGCTGCATCAAGGAGTATGCCGACTCTGCGGCAGACTTTGTTAAAACTGCTTGTCCCGTCTGGTGATGCTTGTGGACGTTGAAAACGTCTCCACCGCACCCGTTGAAAAGAGCAGGCCACTGTGTGCCATATCATCGCCAAATCTCTGCCTCTTGGTTTTCCTGCCACAGTCATCTGGGCAGTCACGTCGAACCAAAAAGGGCTACAGATAGCATCAACCTCCAGACGATGTAAAAAAGAACCCTTTGGGAGGAAAACACACACACACACATACACACACACACACACACACACACAGACACATACACACACACACACGCACACACAGACACAGACACATACACACACATACACACACACACACGCACACACACACACACACAGACACACACACACATACACACGCACACACAGACACAGACACATACACACACACATACACACACACACACGCGCACACACACACAGACACACACACACATACACACGCACACACAGACACAGACACATACACACACACACACACGCACACACACACAGACACACACACACACGCACACACACACACACGCACACACAGACACAAACACACACAGACACACACACAGACACACACACACACACACGGACACAGACACACACACAGACACACACACACAGACACACGCACACACACAGACACACGCACACACACAGACACACGCACACACAGACACACAGAGACACACACACACACACACACACACACACACAGACACACACACACAGACACACACACACACACACACACACACACACACACACACACATACAGACACACACACACACAGACACAGACACAGACACAGACACAGACACAGACACACAGACACACAGACACAGAGACACAGACACAGACACAGACACAGACACAGACACAGACACACAGACACAGACATAGACACATAGACACATAGACACATAGACACAGACACACAGACACAGACACACACACACACACACACACACACACACACACACACACACACACACACACACACACACACACACACACATTTTATACTTCCTGAAAATGATTTGTTACAACACGAAATGTCATACATGTGACACGTGGTCTGCCATCTGTGGCTCCAGGAAAGCTCTGCATTAAAAATCAGTCTCATTTCCACTTCCCCTTCAATGCTCTACTTCTCATTACCCCCCTCATTACCCCCACCCTTGTACTCTCCACTTCTCTACCCTCGTTTCATGTATCCTCCTCATCCCATTACTTTGGATCCACCCATAAAGTCGTGATCATAGCACCACTTCCCCCTCTCATCATCCATTTCTTTCTCACTCACCCTGCATCTCCCATCACATATATATAATATATATACATATCTTATCCCCCATCGCCCCCTTCTCGTCATCCATTTTCACCTTATTCCCTTCCCTGAACCATCTGCTTCCACTTCATCACGTCCTTCACTCGCTTCTTGTCTCCGCCCATCCATGTTAGCCCCGCCCCCTCCTAAGCCACACCCCCCGAAGCCACGCCCCTCCATTCATTTACAGTTTCCTTATATTCACTGTACGTCAACCTCACGTAGCTCGTTTATCTTTTAACTTTTCTTTATTTGTGACATAAATTATATAATATTTCGGGGTCGGTTTTAAAAATCTCCTTTTACCATCGATTTATTTATTTATTTTAAATTGTGTTTACGTTTGTCCTCGATTTCCATTCGTACATTTGCTTGACCGTCGCTGGATTATTTCACCATTTATTTCCTTGTCGCGAATCATCGTCTAATTATCATTTAATTGCGACCATTGCTCACCTCACTGTGCCTCTCGCAACCCTCCTCCCCTCTCCGCCCCCACAGCCCGCCACCCCTCTCCCCCCTCTCCCCTCTCCCGCCCTCTCGATCCGTACTGGCTCTGGTCCCACAAACCATGGGTGAGTCGGTTTTATGTGAACCTTTGGTTTATACATCGTGTTATATCCGTAACTTGGACTCGGACGTGGTGTATTCACCGCATTCCATCACATGGTGTGTTCGTTTACTCACTGATGACGCGTCGAGCGATCATAACGGGTTATTATACATATTGTATATTATATAAACATTGTGCACGTTCGAGGGAATGCGGAACGGTTCGTGTTTTAACGGAACCGAAAATAATACAATTTGATTACTGCGAAGGACGTTGTCGGTAGTTACCGGCACGTCCTCAATGTTGTACAGGTAGATGTAATCCCCCCCCCCACCTCGACCCCCTCCCCCCACCACGACCCCCACCTCGACCCCCCTCCTCGACCCCCTCAACCCCTCCCCCTCGACCCCCTCCCCCCACCTCGACCCCCTCCCCTCGATCCCTCGCCTGGACCCTCTCTTGTGTGGCCGAGGCTCTGGCCGTTTATTCATATTTGCAGCAGAGGTTCCTCCCTTCCCTTCTGAGTGTCCGAAAGCTGTTGTTCTATTCGTCGATGTGCGACTTGCTTCTCCATACCCCCCCCCCCTTTGTGACCAAGGTCCTTACCGTTACAATTTTTGGTCCAGGTTCTGACACTTTCCTCCATAATGGTTCCAAGATCCTAGTTTCCCTCTCCCGCCCCAAAGTTGGCTGAGTTCCAGGTCAGTACCACCCCCTCACGTGTGGCAGATTTCTAGGTTACGGCCCTCCGCCCTTGAGCATGTGACAAGCATCTTGGCCGTACTCACCCCTTCCATCCCCCCCTCCAACATGTGGCAAAGGTTCTGGTCACCACCCCCCTCCTAACCTCCCCCTCCTAACCCCCCCCCCACACACACACAAACACACACACACACACACACATCCCACATGTGTTTAGGTCCTGTTTTTTCCCACATTTAGGAGACAAGACCTCAACCAAATTGCCCAGCCTATGGCTAGGGTGCAGCTCATTCCCTCCCACACATGGTCTGGCTCCGGGTCGTTCCTTCCCGCACATTGCCTGGGTCTGGGTCGTTCCTTCCCTCGTGTGGCCTGGGTCTGGGTCGTTCCTTCCCTCGTGTGGCCTGGGTCTGGGTCGTTCCTTCCCTCGTGTGGCCTGGGTCTGGGTGGTTCCTTCCCTCGTGTGGCCTGGGTCTGGGTCGTTCCTTCCTGCACGTTGCCTGGGTCTGGGTTGTTCCTTCCCTCGTGTGGCCTGGGTCTGGGTCGTTCCTTCTCTCGTGTGGCCTGGGTCTGGGTCGTTCCTTCCCTCGTGTGGCCTGGGTCTGGGTCGTTCCTTCTCTCGTGTGGCCTGGGTCTGGGTCGTTCCTTCCCTCGTGTGGCCTGGGTCTGGGTGGTTCCTTCCCTCACGTGGCCTGGGTCTGGGTCGTTCTTTCCCGTGTGTGGCCTGGGGCCGGGTCGTTCCTTCCCTCGTGTGACCTGGGTCTGGGTCGTTCTTTCCCATGTGTGGCCTGAGGCCGGGTCGTTCCTTCCCTCGTGTGGCCTGGGTCTGGGTCGTTCTTTCCCGCGCGTTGCCTGTGTCTGGGTCGTTCCTTCCCGCGCGTTGCATGCGTCTGGGATGTTCCTTCCCTCGTGTGGCCTGGGTCTGGGTCGGTCCTTCCCGCACGTTGCCTGGGTCTGAGTCGTTCCTTCCCTCGTGTGGCCTGGGTCTGGGTCGTTCCTTCCCTCGTGTGGCCTGGGTCTGGGTCGTTCCTTCCCTCGTGTGGCCTGGGTCTGGGTCGTTCCTTCCCTCGTGTGGCCTGGGTCTGGGTCGTTCCTTCTCTCGTGTGGCCTGGGTCTGGGTCGTTCCTTCCCTCGTGTGGCCTGGGTCTGGGTCGTTCCTTCCTGCACGTTGCCTGGGTCTGGGTTGTTCCTTCTCTCGTGTGGCCTGGGTCTCGGTCGTTCCTTCTCTCGTTTGGCCTGGGTCTGGGTCGTTCCTTCCCTCGTGTGGCCTGGGTCTGGGTCGTTCCTTCTCTCGTGTGGCCTGGGTCTGGGTCGTTCCTTCCCTCGTGTGGCCTGGGTCTGGGTGGTTCCTTCCCTCGTGTGGCCTGGGTCTGGGTCGTTCCTTCCTGCACGTTGCCTGGGTCTGGGTTGTTCCTTCTCTCGTGTGGCCTGGGTCTGGGTCGTTCCTTCCCTCGTGTGGCCTGGGTCTGGGTGGTTCCTTCCCTCACGTGGCCTGGGTCTGGGTCGTTCTTTCCCGTGTGTGGCCTGGGGCCGGGTCGTTCCTTCCCTCGTGTGACCTGGGACTGGGTCGTTCTTTCCCATGTGTGGCCTGAGGCCGGGTCGTTCCTTCCCTCGTGTGGCCTGGGTCTGGGTCGTTCCTTCCCTCGTGTGGCCTGGGTCTGGGTCGTTCCTTCCCTCGTGTGGCCTGGGTCTGGGTCGTTCCTTCCCTCGTGTGGCCTGGGTCTGGGTCTTTCCTTCTCTCGTGTGGCCTGGGTCTGGGTCGTTCCTTCCCTCGTGTGGCCTGGGTCTGGGTCGTTCCTTCCCTCGTGTGGCCTGGGTCTGGGTGGTTCCTTCCCTCGTGTGGCCTGGGTCTGGGTCGTTCCTTCCTGCACGTTGCCTGGGTCTGGGTTGTTCCTTCTCTCGTGTGGCCTGGGTCTTGGTCGTTCCTTCTCTCGTGTGGCCTGGGTCTGGGTCGTTCCTTCTCTCGTGTGGCCTGGGTCTGGGTCGTTCCTTCCCTCGTGTGGCCTGGGTCTGGGTGGTTCCTTCCCTCACGTGGCCTGGGTCTGGGTCGTTCTTTCCCGTGTGTGGCCTGGGGCCGGGTCGTTCCTTCCCTCGTGTGACCTGGGACTGGGTCGTTCTTTCCCATGTGTGGCCTGAGGCCGGGTCGTTCCTTCCCTCGTGTGGCCTGGGTCTGGGTCGTTCCTTCCCTCGTGTGGCCTGGGTCTGGGTCGTTCCTTCCCTCGTGTGGCCTGGGTCTGGGTCGTTCCTTCCCTCGTGTGGCCTGGGTCTGGGTCGTTCCTTCTCTCGTGTGGCCTGGGTCTGGGTCGTTCCTTCCCTCGTGTGGCCTGGGTCTGGGTGGTTCCTTCCCTCGTGTGGCCTGGGTCTGGGTCGGTCCTTCCCGCACGTTGCCTGGGTCTGGGTCGTTCCTTCCCTCGTGTGGCCTGGGTCTGGGTTGTTCCTTCTCTCGTGTGGCCTGGGTCTCGGTCGTTCCTTCTCTCGTTTGGCCTGGGTCTGGGTCGTTCCTTCCCTCGTGTGGCCTGGGTCTGGGTCGTTCCTTCTCTCGTGTGGCCTGGGTCTGGGTCGTTCCTTCTCTTGTGTGGCCTGGGTCTGGGTCGTTCCTTCCCTCGTGTGGCCTGGGTCTGGGTGGTTCCTTCCCTCTTGTGGCCTGGGTCCGGGTCATTCTTTCCCGTGTGTGGCCTGGGGCCGGGTCGTTCCTTCCCTCGTGTGGCCTGGGTCTGGGTCGTTCCTTCCCTCGTGTGGCCTGGGTCTGGGTCGTTCCTTCCCTCGTGTGGCCTGGGTCTGGGTCATTCCTTCCCTCGTGTGGCCTGGGTCTGGGTGGTTCCTTCCCTCGTGTGGCCTGGGTCTGGGTCGGTCCTTCCCGCACGTTGCCTGGGTCTGGGTCGTTCCTTCTCTCGTGTGGCCTGGGTCTGGGTCGTTCCTTCCCTCGTGTGGCCTGGGTCTGGGTGGTTCCTTCCCTCACGTGGCCTGGGTCTGGGTCGTTCTTTCCCGTGTGTGGCCTGGGTCTGGGTCGTTCCTTCCCTCGTGTGACCTGGGTCTGGGTCGTTCCTTCCCTCGTGTGGCCTGGGTCTGGGTCGTTCCTTCTCTCGTGTGGCCTGGGTCTCGGTCGTTCCTTCTCTCGTGTGGCCTGGGTCTGGGTGGTTCCTTCCCTCGTGTGGCCTGGGTCTGGGTCGTTCCTTCCCTCGTGTGGCCTGGGTCTGGGTCGTTCCTTCCCTCGTGTGGCCTGGGTCTGGGTCGTTCCTTCCCTCGTGTGGCCTGGGTCTGGGTCGTTCCTTCTCTCGTGTGGCCTGGGTCTGGGTCGTTCCTTCCCTCGTGTGGCCTGGGTCTGGGTGGTTCCTTCCCTCGTGTGGCCTGGGTCTGGGTCGGTCCTTCCCGCACGTTGCCTGGGTCTGGGTCGTTCCTTCCCTCGTGTGGCCTGGGTCTGGGTCGTTCCTTCCTGCACGTTGCCTGGGTCTGGGTTGTTCCTTCCCTCGTGTGGCCTGGGTCTCGGTCGTTCCTTCTCTCGTTTGGCCTGGGTCTGGGTCGTTCCTTCCCTCGTGTGGCCTGGGTCTGGGTGGTTCCTTCCCTCGTGTGGCCTGGGTCTGGGTGGTTCTTTCCCATGTGTGGCCTGGGTCTGGGTGGTTCCTTCCCTCGTGTGGCCTGGGTCTGGGTGGTTCCTTCCCTCGTGTGGCCTGGGTCCGGGTCATTCTTTCCCGTGTGTGGCCTGGGGCCGGGTCGTTCCTTCCCTCGTGTGGCCTGGGTCTGGGTCGTTCCTTCCCTCGTGTGGCCTGGGTCTGGGTCGTTCCTTCCCTCGTGTGGCCTGGGTCTGGGTCATTCCTTCCCTCGTGTGGCCTGGGTCTGGGTGGTTCCTTCCCTCGTGTGGCCTGGGTCTGGGTCGGTCCTTCCCGCACGTTGCCTGGGTCTGGGTCGTTCCTTCCCTCGTGTGGCCTGGGTCTGGGTCGTTCCTTCCTGCACGTTGCCTGGGTCTGGGTCGTTCCTTCTCTCGTGTGGCCTGGGTCTGGGTGGTTCCTTCCCTCGTGTGGCCTGGGTCTGGGTGGTTCCTTCCCTCGTGTGGCCTGGGTCTGGGTGGTTCCTTCCCTCGTGTGGCCTGGGTCTGGGTGGTTCCTTCCCTCGTGTGGCCTGGGTCTGGGTCGTTCCTTCTCTCGTGTGGCCTGGGTCTCGGTCGTTCCTTCTCTCGTGTGGCCTGGGTCTGGGTCGTTCCTTCCCTCGTGTGGCCTGGGTCTGGGTGGTTCCTTCCCTCGTGTGGCCTGGGTCTGGGTCGTTCCTTCCTGCACGTTGCCTGGGTCTGGGTTGTTCCTTCTCTCGTGTGGCCTGGGTCTTGGTCGTTCCTTCTCTCGTGTGGCCTGGGTCTGGGTCGTTCCTTCCCTCGTGTGGCCTGGGTCTGGGTGGTTCCTTCCCTCGTGTAGCCTGGGTCTGGGTCGTTCTTTCCCGCGTGTGGCCTGGGTCTGGATCGTTCCATCTGTGGCTTGGGGCATTTCCTCACCGCCCCACCCCACCCCCGTCCATCTCCCACTCCGGCACCCACCCTCACCTGCACCTCCCTCATATTGCCAAAGTCCCTGCCTGATCAGTTGGCACGGTTTGAGTTATCGCTCCCTTCTTACTCACAGGACTCCTCACTTTACCCTTGAAATACCTCTGTCATGGTGCGGGTTTTGAAATGCATTGTACATTTGGACTGTCAGATTTTGAGTGCATCATGTTCTCAGACTTCACATCCCACAGACACACACACATACACCGTGCAGTGTTTTGAAATCTTGACCAGGAAGCTTGTCGGCTGTGTGTTTGCTAACCAAGCATTGCTCACCATTTCGCTTGTGCACTTTTTTTTCTTTTTTTTCTCTCTCTTTCTCTCTTTCTCTCTTTCTCTCTTTCTCTCTTTCTCTCTTTCTCTCTTTCTCTCTTTCTCTCTTTCTCTCTTTCTCTCTTTCTCTCTTTCTCTCTTTCTCTCTTTCTCTCTTTCTCTCTTTCTCTCTTTCTCTCTTTCTCTCTGTCTCTCTGTCTCTCTTTCTCTCTGTCTCTCTCTCGTTTTATCACCCCAATCAAGGTTTCGTCCCGAGATTTTAAAGTGCCTTGAAAGCAAATCAAATTGTCCAAAGCATCCGGTATTTTTTGTGCTGATAAAGCTTTTGCAGGAAATGTTCTACAGAACCAAAGAGTAAATATGTTTGTAAAATGTGGCTTAACCATCCAAAAAAAATTGTTGTTGTTGTGTGTGAGCTAATTCATGGTTCATCAAGGTGTTTTGTTTCCATGCATTACCCAAACAACGCAGTGTTATTTTAAAAAAAAACACATCAAAGGAGACTATGGCGAACGCTCATCCCAAGTACTTATTCATTTTGATAAAAGTTACATTTTCTTTTACATTTTTTCCACTAATAGGATTCATTGCCCTACGACAAATTGTTGTGGGATGGATGATGAGCGGAAATTGTGATAACGAGAATGATTTGATCAATTTATTTTATCAAGTTGGACGTGTTGCTTCCACTGTCGAGCATGTCCATTCGCTTGTACTATTTTACTGAACATTCGATTTGGCCAGTGTCGACTTTGAGCTTCCAATTAACTCATAATGATGATGATGATGATTATGATGATGGATGTGCAAGTATGAAATTTATCCCCCTTTTTGTGAACAAATCTTTATTTCATTTTGTTGAATGTCATGTTCCTATCTCTATGATGATGATGAGGACCTTTTGGATGCTCCCAGTTGGCGCGAGCCAATTCGGATGGCCGGTGTTGCGGCAGAAGTGAATGGACGTGGGTTTTAAATCTTCTATATTTCGAGTAAAGAAGCGGTTCTCACAGACGGGTTAATTCCACCAATTTTTATGAGGTCGATGGCATATTTTATTTTGACTTGGTATTCCAGGTTCCACCAGGTGGTGCAATACGATACACATTTACATCCCATCTTGAACCCCCAAATATATATTTAAAAAAAAATTATTCCCTAAAATCCTCCCGTACATCCAGCGAGTGAAACCAACAGTTTTCAACTCATTCCATCCAGCAATTCAGTTCTCGAAATGTTCCCACTTCAGGGAATATTTATTTATTTTTTAACACCTGAGCCCGAAAAGCTTCCCATGCCCACTTTGAGATATGCCCAACTACCAGTTTTGAACTCGCACAAGCAATATGATAATTCCCCAATCTCTATGATGTTTATGGTTTTCATGCAGAGAAATTGATGGATATCATTATGACAGTATGCCTGGTGTTGGCTTAATGGTTAGGGTGATGGGCTTGGGATCCTCGGATCCTGAGTTCAAATACCAGGTGGGGTTGATTGACTCTGTCATCCTTCCAAGGTTGGCAAAATGAGTACCAGCATGCTGGTATACTGTCAGAGTGGTGACCCGTCCAGGATTGTGTCCAATAGCCGAGGAGACTGCTTAGACAGCACCAACGCTCTGCACAGAGTATGGTCCCAATGGATGGATGGATTATGACATCATAAACTCAAGGTAGCTTATCCGGCCCTCGGGAAGCTTAGACCTGCTGCTGCGTTTGGGCCTTGGGAAGTAACTTCTCAAATCTGTCTCTCTGGGTTCTTCCTGATATATTTGATGTTTGTTCCTTTCTCTTTCACACGTCTTTCAGTCTTTTACACTTCTTTCTACTATTTCATCTAATTTTTGCTTTTTCTTTTTCCTTTTGTTCGTTTACCTCTCTTCCATCTCTCTCCTGCACTCTAAATTTCTCTCTTTCTTCATCTATCTGTCCACAAAGAAGTGAATTCTTACAAATTTGTTTTTGTCAGGGTCACTTTGCTCCTCCTTGATGGAGTGGCGGCTATTCAGGTTCCTCCTGATGACTCCATCCTTTCTCTTTGCTTATTCTGGTTCTTTCTGATGATTCCAATGTAGTATTTGACCTTTGACTTGATCATAATACTCCCTCACACCCGGAGCAGCCACTATACGATACATATTTACATAGGGAGAAACGGGGTGCGCTCTGAGCCCACAGTGCTGTGAATTTGTTTTTTTTTTCACCTAAAACCCTCTCGTACAACCACCAGCTTTCAGCTCATTCCATCCAGCCGTTTAGCAGTGCCTACAAGTCTAACAAACACACAAACAAACAGACATTTCTCAAATGATAAAAACTGTAGTGGGATGGAGTAATAACAATAGCTCTAACTTTCAAAAAAAAGGAGAGGCCTATTCAAATTTGCCGTGATAGAGTTGGTGAGAGTGGGTTACGTAGCACCATTTTTAGAATTGGAAGATACTGTATCAATTAGAATTGGTGAGTATGTACTTCACAGCTCCCTTAATATAACTATTGGTTTAGACTTTGTGAGAGTCGACTGTATTTGCAAGTGTAGTAAAGGTTGTTTGAAAGGCTACATGGTCACTCAGGGACTGCACAGTCACATGTAGCCTGGCTTTTCAAAGGATCGTAACTTTTGTATATTTTTGGAGATTTTGCCAAAAAGTTTAAACATCGCCCCGAGGAGGACTGGCGGTTATTTCCCCACCAGGCGGGGTGAAAATGAGGGATTATGGGGAGGGAGGCTGTGGCACCCTGTCCTGGGTAGATATGGTCATGGGGAGCACAATTTGAGGTTAGGCATGGTCACCATGCCACATGGCCAGTTTAGTCTGGATCCGGTTGTCGATTTCTGAGAAGAAGAATTTTTTTTAATGAAAGACTAATATTTGGGGTGGATGCAGATGGGGAACACAACCCCATAACTTCTTGCTGTCCTGATGCATCATACCAAATTTGGTCCACATCGGTTGAGCAGTTTGTGAGGAGAAGATGTTTCAGTCAAATGTTAACGGACGGACGGCCGGACACCGGGACCCACTCTGCGAGCTTATTTCGAAGAAATAACCTAAAAGTCAAACGATTGTTTTCCTCTCGAGAATCAAGACACAGAATCCAGTTTCTTTGTTGAAACCACACCATCCACATTGTAAGAACAATTATTTCCAAAATCCAATAGTATTGTCCCTAAAGTTATCAATTATTGTAGGAAGGAGTAGATTAATTATTGATTTATTAAATTATGAATACATTTACACTGGACATGTGATTTGATCCCTTGTTCTCTGGTTTTGTGGGACGGGCTCAAACCACAAGGTCACCGTCCAATTGTGGCTTCCTCGGTGTTGGCATAAAGTCAGCTCGAGCGGTGTTGTACATCCTGTACAATGTACATTTATTTATTATTCAATTAAATGATAGGAATGCATCAATAAAAATAGTAAGCAAGAAGGGCTGTTAATAGTGGAATGGGTTGGTGGGAAGAGATAATGAAGGACTCGAAGCAAGGGTTGGTAACATGGCTGTGTTGCTATATCTCGACAACTAAAGAAAGCATAACTTGGGATAGAAGTATTTTTCAAGGTGGAAAAGATGGTCACATTTCAAAAACTACAATTATTACATCTGAAAATAATCAAAAATCACACACACACACACACGTATATTTATATACCGAGACATAAGACAACATTGCACTACTTCTTCTTGAACATTCAGGCAAAACACAGTCTGGTGATCTTGGGGGAAGTGATCTACCCACACAGAGCACTCTGCGTGCCGGCGACGCCATGTTGCAACACCATTTTTTTTTTCTCTCCACAATCAGCGCAGCAAATTAGGAGTAATCTCTTGCCCCTTCCCCCGTAGGATGCGAACCGATAGGTTTTATTCATGCTTTATCCTCTTAATGCTGAGTGTCAGGTGAGGAAGTGGCGTGCATCTTGGTTTTTTTCATTCTTCATTGTATGATTACGCCAGGGTTATAATTGAACCGCCAACTTTCCCAGACTCAGATGCTCAAACCACAGTTTTCCTGAGTCTGCTTTTTGAGCAGCAAATGCTACTTCATTGAATTTCCCAGTAATTTATGTGGATGCAAGCCCTGGTTTGCCTTTGTGGCTTCTGATTGGCTTTGACAAGCGTGTGATGCTTTGCAGCCAAGTGTGGACCCACAAAAGCAAAATGCGTCTTCTTCCACATAAATTGCTACGAAAATTAGGTGAAGCTATAATTGCTGCTAAATGATGCTTTTTCACAAAAGGATATGCAGTGAAAAATTGAATAATGATCAGATCGATCGACTCGTTCCTCTTTTTGAAATTGGCCTCGTCTTAATAAACAAGTTTCAAAAATAGGAATTGTTCTACCTGATCATTATTGAGTTCTCTTTAAAACATCCTCTCTTGCGGTGACTTGTAGGACGTACAGGTGCTCCACACATTACTCTGCGGTGCAAGAGTACTGGAATTTCGCACCACAATTCAAATCTGATGGTGAATCGAATAAATAATTCTTGGATGACATTTAATGGAGTGGAATGGGGGACATGCTGATATATTGGGTCGCCGAAATAGGTGACCCTTATTGTCAGTAATTCTGTCTGATTGTTTGGATGTTTGTTTGGATGTTTGTTCGTTTGTCATCAGCATAATTGGTAGTAAACGTGGGCGGATTTTGACCAAACTCGGGTAGTAGGTACATCTTATGACCTAGTGCTTTGGAAATTGTGATGGTTGCTAGGGATGCTTTGGTTCCCCAACAACAACCGAAAAACCTTCAAAATCTGTACCGTTCACGCGAAATCAATTCCGAAAGCCATTATCCCACGTAGGGTTATGAAATTTGGCACGAATGATCTACAGGTGATGCTTTATAAAATGTATTCCAGTTTTTGTGATATATGGAATACTTTACCTGCAGCGCCCCCTACAATTAGGTTATGCACGAAAATTGGCGAAAATTGAAGGCCCCCGAGCGACCAGGTGAATGCATCGATACGAATGAAACTGCAGGTTCATGGTACTCAATGAGTACTACAACTTTGCCTCAGGACATATTGACGATTTCGCTTAGGTCAGGGGTCAAAGGTCAATTAGTGCAAAAATCTATAATATGCGAGAGCTGGAGGTGCCTTCGCTCCAAATGCTACCCTTAGGGTTATGGCTGGATGGTCATGAAAATTCACACTAATTGTCTGGAATACATTGTGCACAAACGATCGAGCCGAATTTTCGATTTAGATCTTTGTTCACCCACAGCACCCCCTCGAACTTTGGGGATTTCCGATTTCAAACCGCATTTTCGGTACTTTTCATTCAAATGGATACCGAGTAGTTATCAGTAGATGGAACTGGATGAGATTTGATATGCATAATGTTAAGGTGATTCCCTATCCGCTATATGACATCCATTTTGCTCTATATCTTATAGTTTCCATGCTCGGCGACCCATCGCCGCCTACCGGCTTGTTTTCCTAAAACTTTTTATTTTATTTTAACTTATTTAAAAAAAAAAAACAGGTGGTAAAAGGCTCATGATGGAATTTGTACATGTACTGCATGCAGAACAAAGACATGAGCAGTCATCATTGTCATCTGTTTGTTAAAGTAGCCGGATTTCTCCGTCCGTCCGTCCATCTCTCTGTCATCATTGCGGCGTTACGTCTAACGCTCGGCCTCTACGGATGTGCATCTCAGCCCAACATCCAGCACTCAACCTGTCCCATTGCTTCGCTGATAGCAATTGAACAACATAGTCCATATATCTGACTATCTGACATCCGTAAGCGACGGGCTGAATGCCAGACGCTAGGCGTGATGGATTTAGACATCATTAGATGATTGACCAATCATGATATTATGTATTGGATTTGAAGCTGGGATCGCAATATAATGGGCAATGAAGGGAGTTCACCAAAAAGGCTTCATGGTTTCCATTGATGTTGGTTCTTCTTTTAGAGGAAGTTGATCAACACCAGCTCTGTGAGACAGACCTTTGTTTTTTACTTCCACCACTGAAGGTGGTTGGAGGTTATTGTTTTCATCCCTGTCTGTTTGTCTGTGAGCAAGATATCTCAAAAAGTTATGGATGCATTCGGATGAAACTTCAAATTGATTCAGTTTTTTTAATGTTTGTTATTTTTATTTTTTGAATGCCATGTCGAGGCTCGTGTAAAAGCCAACAGACAGAACGTATAACAAGGCAGGAGAGAAGAGGGGTGGGAGAGGGAAGCAAAAATTAGTGGGAAACAGAGACATGAGGAGATCTGTGGAAGCGAGAGGGACGGGGCGGGGTCCACAGGGTAAACAAGATGTACACTACAGGGACTTTCAGGTCCTTACACGACAGGGACTTTCAGGAAGGAAAGCAGGGAATTTGAAGGAGGCGGGTTTGGGGTGGATTAACGGGGGGAGAAAAGATCGTGATTTTGGATGGGGGAAGATAAGAGATGGTGGTGAACAGCTGTTTTGATGGCCTGGAGGGAGGAGTGGGATTGAAGAGTGTGGGACTTTGCTCCAGAGGCAGGGAAAAAGAGGAATGAAGGAGTGAATGTGAGCTGTGATTTTTGATTTTGGCAGTTTCACTGTGGCAGATTTTGGAAAGGTGGTTTTTGCGGGACCTTGAGCACCATGTGGAAATATAGGAGGGGACAGATCGCAGACAGAGCCTGGTGTTGGCGCAGTGGTTAGGGCAGTGGCTTGGGATCCAAAAGGTCCCGAGTTCAAGCCCCGTTGGGCCACTGAATTAATACACCAGGGGGTTGACTCAGCCTGTCATCCTTCCGAGGTCGGTGAAATGAGTACCAGTGTACTGGGCCGGTGTATACCCCGGTTAAAATAGGTGTACCATATCCTTGTGTCGTAAGAGGCGACCAGGGTTGCGTCAGGAAGGGCATCCGGCGTAAAACATGTGCCAAATCACGATGCGGCTCATACGGATGATCCGCTGTGGCGACCCCGAACGGGAGCAGCCGAAAGAAGAAGAAGAAGAGATCACAGACAGAGCATGGGGGTGAGGCTGGTGAGGAGATGGTAGAAGACAGAAAGACCACCGACCTGCCTGCGGTGGGAGAGTGAGAGACCCAAACACTCAGCGTCATCGTGGGAGATACCAATGATCCTGAATGCTTTGGTTTCCACAACATGAAGCTGAGAAAGGTGAGAGGCAGGAGCACCAGCTCAGAGGAGAGAGCAGTACTCCATCAGACTGCGGATGAAAGAAAGATTTTGGTGAAGGCCTCGGTCCAGATCTGGATCTGGAAATGAGAATTTTTTTCATTTTTTTTTTTTCAGTAATTCTTCATCATTGAGATCAGGCCAAAAACAATACTGTTACGGCTGTGGAAATTCGCAATACACCATAAAGGGTCCTCAGGTGAGATATATCGATAAGTTCATGTGTAGTTAGCCCACACCTGTTGTGTAGAGGGAATATGTGTGATTCATCTGGGCTGCGACACTTTGAGTTAGCCATTTTTCTTTCTCTATCATTATTTTGGACCATTAAGCCGCCAACAACTCAAACACCACCACCTTCGCCTCTTTACCTCCACAACTCCATCCTGCAAACATCGCTTCACCGCCATTCCCAAACGATGCCCGCCAACCACCAAACCACCACAGCAAACCCCCCACCACCTTCGCCTTTCTCCTTCCACAACCATCGACCCCACCACCAGTCAACACTGAACGTCGTACTGTCCGAAGCCGTTTGGTGATTGTTGCCGAATGCAGCAAGCCGCGAGTGCAATGGATTCCTTACGGGAGAGAAATTCGGATCAGGGGAGGTTCACGCCCCTTTTCCTCCGTCCAGTGGCCGAGCGTCGGGCGGTGTGGCCCCGCTTCCAAGCGCGATGGATGTGAATTCCTCTCAGGAAGGAATTCGGATCAAAAGAGACTCACGCCCCTTTTTGCCACACCAATGGCTGAACAGAGGGTGGCGTGGCCCTGCCTCCAATCGCGTTTTTATCCTAAAATCTGCATACTGGCTCCTCCCCCGGTCTATAAAAGACGCGAGTCTGTGTGGAACTCGTTGTTGTAGTGTGGGGGTCGCTTTTCCCGTGGTTGGTGTCGTCTTGTCGCTGGGCTCGTCTCGTCGTTGGTGTCGGCCCGTCGCTGGACTCGAGCCACCTTCGCTTTCACAAGCGACCAAGCCAGCCAGCCATTCCCCTCGCTCTACCCTGAGCATCAACAATTCCCCCCCCCATCCGCGCTGAGATAGTGCCGGTGGCCCCGTTCATTCCCCACCCTAACCGTGGTGCCGACCAAACCGTGCGCGCGCGGAGCATGCCGGAGAGGGCTCACCGACCATGCCAAGGGCACTGAGTCGGGGCGCAGCTGCGCTGATATAGTGGCTTTCCCGCCATCGCATCACGAGGACGCGGGTAAGACCTTTTCGGTCTCGTGGACCTGGCCGCTCCTCCAGGTTCCGCACACATTTGGTCCACGGACCCCGTCTACCTCCCTGCCTATGGGATGTTTATTTTGAATGAATGATGTGGCGCCGAGTCCCGACAAGTATAATTGTTTGTGTTGTAAATAATTATAGTCGGTCGTAGTGCTTTTGCTTTTGTTGCATTTTGCTTTTGCTGCACATTGCATTACTGCCTTATGTGCGTGTGTTGTGTGTGTGAAATAAAAGTGCTTGCTTGTCACACTGTTTCCCGTTTCGTTGCGTCCTTTCCTTCAGTTAAAAGTTCCATCTTGCATCACGTAAGGGATTGGTAGTGGGTTGAAACACCCGATAAGTAATCTGAACCGTCGAGGTCGACGATAACTCTGCTCGGTTATCCCTGCAGCACGGAACGAGCCGCTTAAGCGGTTCGTGTCCGAAGTCGACCTGCGGCGAGGTACGGTCGACCACTCGCGCAGGTACTTAGGTAGGTCGAATTTGGCGAGCAACCCTATCCTGCGCGGGTGGGCAATTGGCACGATCGTGGTGAGGTTAAACCCCCACCCGTGACTGGCTCCTGGCGGCAGTTCCAGGAGGGTCACGACTGAATTGTCCGTTCCGGTGGGCGACGCATCGCGATTCGAGTTACGTGGCCGATCGCACGCCAGACGGGCCAAAATTCGTAACAATACGTTGTACTGTATCGCACGATATCTCAAAAAGTTATAGACAGATTCAGATGAAACTTGGTGGGCAAGTTGGTTCTCTGCTAAGGACGAATTTGATTTTGGTGAAGATCTGGATCTGAATATGAGAATTTATTTTGTATTTGTAAGTGATTCTTCACCATTGAGATATTGGGCCAAAAACGAATGAGAGATGGGGACGGGGGGTCATGATATTTCAAAATGTTGTGGACAGATTATGACAAAATTGGTGGATAATTTTGGTAGGTGACAAGAACAAGCTGATTACATTTTGGTTAAGGTCCTGATCCAGATCTGGCCTATCAGTCGGAAACAAAACGTAAATTGCTCAGCCTGGCGGAGGTTGTGCTCTTCCGAGTGCTGTTTTAGTATACTTATTTTTCTACAATATCCAAGGCTTGTGGAACACTGTCAGTACCACAGACAAATTACATACACACAGGTAGACAGAGACACTAGACAACACAGGACTTTTTTTTCGTAACATCAGACAAACAGCCATGGGCTTGGGGGAAGAGATAACAATACCGATCACTCTGGGTGCTAGTAATGCCACCTCCCCCACCCCCTCCCTTGCCTCCACAGGATGCCAACTGCCAACTTCCGGGGTTTATCTGTGCCCTATCCCCTAAATACTGAACGTCAAACGAGGAAATGACATGTACCATTTAAAAAGCCTTCGGTATGACTCAGCCAGGGTTAGACTCGAACCGCAGACCTACCAGACTCAGAATGGATGACCTCACCACAACGCCACTGAGCTCTGGCAATCTGGTAACTTGTCTGGTAGTCTGGTAATCTCAACCCTTCTGGGAGAGAGAGCCATGAAGATCATTGTGATACAGAAGGGGGGTGCTGTAAACGGGTTTCACCAAAAGCGCCCGGGTTTTCAAAGGTTGAGAGAGTCTGAAGAGTTCACATATCGGAACTATGTTGAGATCTCCCATGTCTCAAGAACACACATTTTACTGTTCTCACCTTTTTAGGCTTTCAAACTGTTTTATACCACCATTCGCCTTCAACATCACCATCAAGAGTTGTCCATGCTGAGAGCAATACATGTTTAGATGCGATTGTGCATGACCAAAGACTACACGAATACTGTCAGATTCCATTGTCGAGCTCTGCTTGTTGAAGTTAGAAATGTTTCCATACTGATGAATATGTTGTGGTCCAGTGATGCCACATGCACTTTCGGGAAAAGCAGGATATACCTATGTTAACAGGAAAAGAGGTCCAGCAGAGCTTGTCTTATTTGGGAAAGTGTAAGGTGCGATATTTTTGGGTCGTCTGTCCAGCTGCCTCACTCACAGCCTTGAATGCAGAGCCACGAGTTCCAGTAATTCCTCCAGCCAAATGTGTGGCGTCACCACGATTTGGGAAGCTCAGAGATTTTGACAGGCTTCAAGGGTGGACCACAACCAAAAAGGGGCAGTGTGCATCGTTAAGTTGTGCATTCAAGAATTTGTATCATCTTCAGGATGGATGTTGTCTGCTTTGCTGTTTTCACATCTTCTTCTCATAGACATCCCCATTTTCCGCTACTCATGACTTTTCACGCAGGTCTAGGACACATTAGGCACAGTTTTGCTGGATTGCATTGTTCCAATTGGTTGTTTTCACAGCTATTGATCGTTATCTTCTTCTGCTCCCACGATTTTCAGGTTATACACGCAAAAGTGTTGAACCAAAGAAGCCCCAACGTTTTGATAAGTGACACACTCATCTTCCTCTTCCTTCTTCTGGCTAAATTGGTTTTTCTCACAATATCTTTGTGAGGACTCGCAAAACCTTCCCCCCCCCCCCCCCCAAGCATGAAGTGTCGTTGTCCGAGCAGGGAATATCAACATTCCCATTATAACTCCAGCTTCACATGACATGCACCTGTGCTCAAAACTTGCTTTGTTCTTAAATAGTCATAATATACTCTATCAAAGTGAGTGCAAGCCAGCGTCGGCAGACAGTTCGAACCATCTATGTTATCAACCGAAAGTTGAAGACTAAGGCATCTAACTGTCATGAGAAGCAAAGGGAAGCTGACTATTCACGTACTGTCTTAGCCTTTCATCTTTTTCTCAAACAAAGGGTTAACACCCAAAATGTCAGCCTCACTTTGCTTCCCACGGGGCTGGCAGGATGGCCGACCGGTACTTACATATTCCTCTGAGCTGTCTAGCCTGGATTAGAATCCCGACCCAGCCAGAAACTGCCATCTTGGTGTTTTGCGGGCAGGGCGAGGCATCAATGTGTATGCCGTCCCTTGGACGGACGTTGAGCTGGTTGTCCCATCGGTCAGCATTAACTGATGGACATTAACTATGTTGACAAATTTTTAGATTGGAATTGAAAATTTGCTTTTCATGTGGGTCTTTATTTATTTAATTTATTTACTGTTGATGAGCTAAGCTCTGCCTCGGATGAATCGAGGCTCTGGTGCGCTCGGGCAGCACTATAACCGAGCTCTTGATGTATATACGTGGTGAGTCGAAGAACCAGAATGTTTTTTTTGTTGTTGTTGTTGTTGTTCATATCCGAGGGTCAGAAGAAAGGAGTAGTAAATGTTAGTCATTCCGAGGGAGGTGTGTAGGACAATACAATGTAGGATAGTTGTAGCTGACTTGAAAATTGACTTGAAGCCAGTGAAAGAAGAGTAAAAACAACCCGAAAATATAGGTTATGAGACCGAAGGACCAAAAGATTAGGGAGAAGTTTCAAGAACATTTAAAAAATAAAAGAGATATAATAAATAAAAATAGGATTGATATTTATTGGGGAGAAATGAGAGACGTTTGGAAAAGCGCCACGAGTGAAACATGTGGAATTGGTTTGGGTAAACGGCAACATGAAAGAGAAACCTGGTGGTGGAATGCCACGGTACAAGAACCAATAGCAAAGAAGAAGCGTGCGTATAAAAAGTGGAAAAAAAAAGTCGGAGTCAAGAGGATGCCGCAGTATGTAATTGCACAAAGAAGAGGCCAAAAGAGACGCAACAAAAAGCCAGAAAGGAAGAGTTTGAAGAATGGGGAAAGCGTTTAGACACACCTGATGAAAGGAACAGTGTTTTCAAAATGATGATGAATATGAAGAATATGGTAAGAGTTCAGTGTTTGAAAAGAGAGGACGGACAGTTTGTTGTTCGGACAGAGGAAATTGAAAAAGAGTGGCTATTTTCAGAAGTTTCTGAATAAACCAAATGAGTCAGGATGGAATTGCTGTGTCCAACAAAATAGAAGGTGTGGAAAAGGATATAACAAACGAGGAAATTAGAGCCGCAACTAAAAGGATGCAGAAAGGCAATTCACCTGGTACGACTGGAATTGTTGTTGAAGTGATTGAATTAGATCAGATGATCTGGTAGTAAAATGGATGACGAATCTTCGTGGAATCATTTGGAATTGTATGTGTGTTCCTGATGGCTTCGATTGGTTTCGAAGCATTATTGTACCTTTCTGTAGGATGAAGGTGACCTGTCCAGGATTGTGCCCCCGAGCCAATGAAACTGCCTCAGCAGGCTTATGCGCCTAATGGCACAAGGAAGATCACCATCGCCATCACCATCACCATCACCATCACCATCACCATCACCATGCGTCAAATTGACGGAGCAAGCCTTGAAGATATTTGAAAAGGTGAAAAAGGAAACATTAAAGGAAGGCACAAGTATAGCTGGAAAGCAGTTTGGATTTATGAAAGGACGATCTACAATTGGTGCAATCTTCATTGTTCGACAGATCCAAGAGAAATACCTGTCAAAAAAGAGGAGATTGCATCACGTGTTTGTAGATCTTGAAAAAGCGTTATGATAGAATCCGAAGAAAAGTTGTTGAATGGGCTCTTTTAGAATGGCAAGGAGTGACGGAAGAGCTTGTAAAAGTAGTGATGTCAATGTAGGAATGTCCGAAAACATCAGTGAGAACAAAAGAAGGATGCACAGAATCCTTTGATGTGAGGGTTGGTTTACATCAGGGACCCATGCTAAGTCCGCCGTTGTTTATTCTCGTGTTGGAGGAACTCGCAGACGAAGTTAGAGTCGGATTTCCTTGGGAATTATGATATAATTTTAGCCTTGACAGCCGAGGCAGAGCAACGAGCGAAGACAATGTTTTCCGAGGTGGAAGGAGGCAACGGAGAACAAAGGACTTGAAGTAAATGTGGGCAAGACTAAGCTTGTAGTTAGCAGTGAAGAAAAGGAGTAGAAGGAAAGTTGGTGGCCTTGCGCTCCGTGTGGCGTAGGTGTTGTGGCGAATTGGATTCGGTGCCCTGGTAATGAAAGGTGGTGCCACAATAATGGAGCAGACAGAGTGAAGGGTAGTTTAAATCGGGTAGCCATTACTTTCGAATGTAAGGAATAATTCAAAGGAACTAAATAAGTCGATTACGCTGCAATGCACAGAGATATGACATTTGGAGTGAAAATCAAAAGAGTGAAAAATAAATATTACTTGGGTCTTAGAGACTCATTGAACGTCACCGGGGAGCAGAACTTGCTGTAAGGACTGGGATAAAAGTAGTGAGGGACAAATGGAAAGAGTTGGTAAGTACCCAAACAAACAAGCATATTCTCAGGGCAATCAAAGCGAAAGTGTATTAAAGGCGTGTGAGGCTAGTCGTATGGTATTCATATTCTGGTGTTCCACCCGCAAGGAAGGTCCGGTAGTGCTGAAACTGTTTCTTGGCAAGAGTTATGCTGGGTGGTTTGCCATTGCCTTCCCAACAGTACCGTAGTTATGGCAGAGATTTGGAATTTGGCCATAGTGCCAGCGATAGCTCACCTATTCTTCACGGACACGGTGGGATATTTAACGTCCACCAACTACTGCCGGCAGCCGGGACGCCAGTTTTTCATCCATCCGAGGGACGGCACGCGCGTCGATGAATCGCCCTGCCTGTGAAACACCAAGATGGCAGTTGAAAGTCGGTCCGGGATTCAAACTCCTGATAGTACTGCAGCATAGCAAACCAATTGTTCGACTTTTTATAAAAGCACCAAAATTGGTACATATGTTGACTAATGTATTCTGGATATGGAGCCACTCGAGATTTTGCCTTGGTCGGCTTTGGCGGCCATTTTCCAAAATGGCCGCCATTCTACTTTAACAACATGGGATATCTGTCATTGTTATTCTCTTTGTAGGTTTCTCAGAGGTGATAAATACTCCATGTGATGTGCATTTACAAAGGAAAACAATACAAATGTCATTTCTGTTAATTTATTATATTTCCAACCATTGTATTGGGGAAAAATGGTCATTTTTATGGGAAAATCCATTTTCGCACACAGCATCAGTGACAGGTTCAGAAGTATTTTGTTGTGGTGGTGGAAGGGGTGTTGTAATTGGTAATATTGGCTACATGTAGCCCATGCTGCAGAACATGACCACCGTCGGATTCAAGTTCGAACCGTAGATACCGACGTCGTCGTCTTAGCGGTGATGGTAGCCCAGGCACTACCATGCGTGGATGAACTCTGGATTGCCTTTGAGACGGGCAAGAACTACCGCTACATCCCTGCCCATGAAATAGCTGCCTCCCTCGGTCCACAGAAGGCACGTGCCCTCCCTGTCTTCCACGTCATGACCGGATGTGACACGGTATCGGCATTCGTGGGGCATGGGAAGAAATCTGCCTGGGCCACATGGAACTCGTTTCCAGAACTGACAGATTCTCTTGTGACCCTGACCACCATGCCAGTCAACATCCAGGATGACACAATGCACTGCATTGAAAGGTTTGTGGTGCTCCTCTATAACCGCACCAGTCCATATACGGACGTCAACGAGGCCAGAAAGAAACTCTTCGCCAAGAGGAACTCCGTCCAGCGCATCCCACCTACCTACGATGCTTTGGAACAGCATGTGAAGAGATCAGTGTTCCAGGGTGGCTATGTCTGGGGGCAGGTCTTGGTCCCTCAACCCATGCTTCCATCACCAACAAGCTGGGGCTGGCGGCAAACAGAGGATGGGTCCTACGAACCGCTCTGGACCACACTCCCTGAGGCTTCAAAAAGCTGCTTCGAGCTGGTGTCGTGCGGCTGCAAAAAAGGCTGTAGAAACCGCTGCAAATGCAAGAAGGCTAATCTGCAATGCACTGGACTGTGTGCTTGTGAAGGAGAATGCCAGTAGACAGACGCAGTAGACACAGACTGAGATATTGGCCTAGCTTAGAATGTGCAAATGCAAAGTCGCATTGCTTGTAAAAGTGTTGACTTCTTGATCCAGAGCCAGTACACTTGAGCTCAGAAACTTATATTGTACTAGACTGATGTATGCATGTACCATGTGTCCTGGTAGAATGGTAGTAGACAGTAAACCGAAGCCGCTTCAAAGTGAAGTGTGCAATAATTTGACTATATTTTCTGAGTTTGTCAGTTTTTCTGAGTATATATCACGATTATCAGTTCCCTTTTCAAAATAGAGTAAAGTATGTAATCTATAATGCAATTTTTGTTGATTCCAAACCCATTGAATGTGATGAGTATCATTTGACTCTTGTTCTCCAGGCAATAATGGGTACTTTTCAGCGAAAAGTTTCAGGAGAGCAGCAATTTACAATTCAAATAATGGGTTTTTTTTACCGAAAATACTGGCTCATAATATTTGAATACGCCTTTTCATGGTCAATTTACTGAATTTTACACTTTCCTTGTATCTACCACCAATACAATAAGAAAATAAGAGCATATAGCCAATTTCGCTAAAGTAGAATGGTGGCCATTTTGGAAAATGGTCGCCGAAGCTGACCAAGGCACAATCTCGGGTGGCTCCATATCTAGAATTGTTCGGAATACATTATTCTACATGTGTACCAATTTTGGTGCTTTTATGCAAATTTGTACAAGTGATCTGAAATATCAGACTACGCTGCTGGACTATTGAGGCTAGTCGGCTTCGAGACGGAGCTTGCTTCCCTCTTGGCCATGCTGTAAGCCCAGTCCTATTGGATGATTGTGAAATTTGGACGGTGAGGACAGAAGGTTAAAGAAGAATAGAACAGAGATGAGGATGTTAAGATGAATGCGTGGTATCTCATTGATGGGGAAGTGGCAGAGTGATGATCTTCGAAATACTCTAAAATGATCAGTAAAGAGAAGGCTTTGATGGTTTGGTCTTTGTAGTTAAAGGGGCATGGAGTGAACCCGTTCGGAATATCGCAAGTTTTGATGCAAATGGAAGAAGAGCAAAAGGAATAATGAAGAAAACATGACAGGAATGTTTGAATGATGACCCCATTCCTGTGAATGGGGTCATTATTCCCCAAAATGACCCCATTCACAAGTACTCCCTTTTTCCAGGTTATTGTGACTTCCTCCCCTCCCCCCCTCACCTCTTTGTTATGATGAAAATTGGAAATTTTCATCTTATGTCGGTTTGTCTCGTTTGTTTGCCTGTGAGTGCGATAACTCGCGAACTGTCAATAAGTGAGGCTGTCAATGTTTTTTGACTATATGTCAAAGGTCAAAGGTCGCTACGTGACATCAAGCTTGATCCAAATGAGTTGGAAGACGTGACCTACAAATTCCGAGCAGATTTGATAATCCGATCGTTATTAAAACGCAAGATTTCTGTCGGAGCTGGGAGGGGGGGGCAGATGACGCATTTTCAAAATGGCGGCAATCCGTTGACGTATAACGTTGTTTCCATGGCAAAACAGTCACCCATGTTAAAAGTATTGGGTTTTTTTGTAGGAGCAAAAAAGACGATAACTCGGAAACGCTTCAAGATACAGGGATCAAGTTGCAACCATGTTCAAGGGTCAAGGTGACAGTGACATCATTTGCATGATTTTCATCATACCTGTCAGGCCTGATCTTGTATGATCATTTCATCATACTGCCTGACATCTTATTTTTTTTGTTATCAGTTGATTTTTTTTTTTTTATCCTTTTCTGTTTCATCCCCACTTTCTCCCTCCTCTTCTTGCGGAGTTTCATTCAGCTAGTGTGCAGCTTGTTCATCCCCATGTGTCCTCATACCTCTCTCCTTGATCTCACTCTCACTTCTACTCTGCTGTTTGTGTTTCTCCCCCTTTGCCTTTTGGTCCCTTCCATTCTGCTCCAGCACTTCCACGAACCTCTAATGTTGTGCACAACAAAAATGACATGAAAATAATTGGCTTGAAGAAAGATGACTAACTAAAAAACAAAATGGAGATGTGACATCAATTCGACCAACGCACTCAACTAGGGGAAACAGTCGGAGGTAACGAATATGATGATGATGATGATGATGATTTATCTTTTTCTTTTATGTTTTTTTTTTATTGATCTGAAGGTCATGGGTGAACTTGTAAATTAAAGTAGGCGACGTGTGAATCATCTTGCATGAATTGCAAGGACCAAGGACATTACTGGACAAATGATCAGAGTGTGGGATTTCAACCTGGGTTTTCCCAGCATCCTGAGACGAGTGCTCGGATAGGTAGGTCAAACAGGCAAACCCGAATTGCGCACTTGCACTTTCATTGTGTCCGCTCTGTGGACGCGTTCCGTTGGCTTCCACCTGCTGAATCATTCTGTAATCCTTGTTACTCACAACCTTCTCTGATTCATGTCTCAATGCCGTCAACATTTTGTTTTTGACATTTTTTTTTTATCAGCTCTTAAAATGTAAAATTATCCGCATTATCCGCATTCATGCAAATGAGTCACTTGGTTTGTCGAGTCCAACCTGCGATCTATCCACCCCCAACTCTTTTTCTTAACTGATTCTACTCCCATGGTATCCATGTTTACAGTTTCTGCCAATTTTTCATCTTTGTTTCTCTTCCCATCACTTGTATCTTTCTTTGTTCTCTCGGTTTCCACGAGCCTTAATTCCTAGATTGATCTTAAGTGCCTTGCATGGTCTTTGTCTTCTTGTGCTCTTGTTGACGCCGCTGGAGGGTGATGTTGCTGCCTTGGATTTTCACATGCTCAACCTGGTTTTCATTTCTTCTTTTTTTCTTCATCTCTGTACAGTGGAGGTACTCGTGGAGTTTGAGTATGAAGCAAGGCAGGACGACGAGCTGACGATCCATCCCGGTGATCTCATCTGCAATGTGCGAAAAGATATAGGAGGATGGTGGGAAGGGGAACTTCGAGGGAGAAGAGGAGTCTTTCCAGACAACTTTGTGAAGGTAGGGATCATTGGTGTAAAGCAATTCCCCCCCCACCTCACCCCCCCCCCCACACTGAAATCACTGCGAGCCAAACTCATAATTGACTCCTGGCTCAATATGCATACCAGACGATACAATTCCCAATTTATTTTGAGATGTGTACCTTTTTTTTTTTCCAAGAGAAGCTTTCCTCCTCTTACTCAGTTGTTTAATGTATTACGGACTTCTTTTGTTGAAGAAGCAAGAACCCACATCCATTTATTTTATAACAGATCCCCCTGCCCCTCTTAATGGGAAACCGGCAGTATCATCTCACAGCACTGAGATGGAAAGCATTTCTGGTACATAGGTCGCCATAGAAACCTTCAAAGGATGGCTGTTAAACCCTCTCGGGTCTCATTTTCTCAGAGCTGGTTCTGTTATGTATTTTTTTTATTATTTACTTTTTTGTGTGCTCTTTTGTAATGTGTGCCAGCAGCGTGTTTTGGTGTATGCCCTGGCTGGAAAGCACTTAGCATCCAAGCTGTATGCCCTGGGTGGAAAGCTGAACATACATTTAGGCGTATCGACTTTGTTCCACTGACAGCTTCTTTGGCGTCTTGTTCGGCTTTCAGGGAATCTCTGATAGCTTCTGGCAGTTTTATTTGGTGCAGAGAAATGAGAAAGAGTTATGAGTTGCCTTACAAGGAACGTAAATGTAAAAGGAGGCCATTCGGCCCATCAAGCCTGTGCAATGGTTGCCAACCTGTGGTTGTTTGTCCTGCTCTCTCATTTTTAAATGCCGAGCGTCAAGCAAGGAAGCAGGACGTAACGGTTTTTTAAGTCTTTGGTATGACTCGGCTGAGGTTCGGACCGTCGACCTTCCCAGACTCGTTGTGGAGGCTCCCGCCATTACACCACTGAGTCTGGTAATCCGGTGAAGTCGTCTCTGTTTCTGATGTCCCATGCTCCGTTACAGAGCGTCGATGCTGCCGAAGCAGTTTCTTGGCAACAGTTATACTGGGTAGTTTGCCATTGCCTTCCCAGCAGTCGTTGGGGCAGGAATTTGTAATTTGGCCACGGTGCCAGTGTTAGCTCGCCTACTCTTGGTTGAGGGCACCGTGGGATCTTTAACATACACCAACAAATGATAGCAGACGGGACACCCGGCTTAACGTCCATCCGAGGAACGGCACGCACATTGGTGAATCACCCGACATGTGAAACACCAGGATGGCAGTTTATAGCTGGGCCGGGATTCAATCCCAGGCTATATAGCTTAGAGGTGAGTGTGCGCACCTCTATACCAGGGGTTCCCAAACCTAGGGTCGCAACCCAAATTTGAAATACCCCTCTCAAAATCCCGGTTTTTGAGTGTGCGGTGGGGGCGCGAAGGGTTGGTTTCACGTCAAAAGCGTATTTTCCAACAATTTTATCGTAGGTACCAAGTATGTACCAGCATCATTTGGGTCACGAAGCGAATGCGATTTCAAATTTTGGCTTGTGGACAAAACAAGTTTGGGAACCACTGCTCTGGACCATTGCGCCAGCCTCCTGGTAAGGTAAGCTGTCATAAATGAGAACAAATTAAAGAAAAACTTCAATTTTATCATGAAATGTGACACAAGTAACGTGTGGTCGAGAGTAAAGGAAATGGGCACAGCACAGCACAGCACAGCACAGCACAGATGCACATGATGGTCCTAACAGACAGCGAGCTTAGCGTGAATTTCATTAGTGGGATGTTGTGCTTCGTTATCACATCCAGCTCGATAATATTGCCATAAATCCGTGTAGTCTTGAATATCTGCACACAAAACACGAATACGCCGTATCGTGGATTGCCACGAAAGCTCTTTTAAGCAGCCATGTTTACATTTCGATAAACCAAAGTACAACTACATCGGAAGGTATTGTAATATTTTATCTGGCTCTTTGTGTTCTGTTGGCAGCTTTGCACAATTTTTTATTACTATTATTATTATTATTATTATTATCTTATAATGGCTCTACTTTGCCTTTGACACGAAATTGTTTCTGGAAATTAATGTTTATACGGCTCAACCCACGAATGCAGAAAGGTTTGCGGCACTATTTTAACCAGATGAAAGCTCTGGTTGGTTTTGAACGATTCGTGCGGACAGACACGTACTCTGTAATTATAGGCGGCCGGCTGCGGACACCAAATATAACTTTTGGTGGCATTCTTTGTCACAAATGCGTGCCCAAGCTAAATGAGTTCTATGTAGGGAAAGGTTTTGGGCATGGATGGATGCCACGCAGGAATGTACCAAATAAGGTCAACATGGGGTCAAATGAGGTCAAAACCCAAACGTTTTAACGTAAATGCTTTTCACCAGGCCTTTCCATCAGATTAGAGTTGCGATGGTTCAATAATTATTTTGGTTGATATGCAGAACCGTCTTCCGCTTTACTATAAAATCGCTGAGAAAAAGAAGGAAGGTGACGGCAGAAGGCTCTGTTAATGTCAAAAGTGTTGTTAATGTGTTTTTTTGTGGGGGGGGGGGGGGTTGCAGGTACTGTATCACATTTGTGAATCTAAAACCTTTGAGAACTTTTTTTTTTCTACTTGAAAGACCGAATTTTAATCAACAGTACCTCATTCCAATTCCCTTTTAAAATCCAGATGCTGCTGTAATCAAATTGGCAATACCCACGGCGGTGAAAGCTGTTTCCATTCTGAAACAAAAGAGGTATGCCGACCAAGAATCTGATTACTCACCTTGTGTGTTTTGCCAAACGACTCCGATACCGAATAATCTTCGACCTTCAACAGACCAAAGTAGAAAACGAGTGAAGGAGGTTATAAATGAGAGAAGGAATTTACGAGACTCACAACTGGCCGTTTTCTTGGAAAGCTTGAACAACCATTCCTGATTAGTGATAATGATGATGAGATCAAATATCATGAGAGTTGTTGGTCTAAATTTACTGCAGAAAGTAAGTTACAGTGTTTCCATTCCATCCATCGGGACCATACTCTGTGCAGAGCGTTGGTGATGCTGAAGCAGTCTCCTTGGCTATTGGACACAATCCTGGACTGGTCGCCACTCCGACACAGGATACCAGCATGCCGGTACTCATTTTGCCGACCTCGGAAGGATGACAGGCAGAGTCAACCCCACCTGGTATTAATTCAACGGCCGAGCGGGATTTGAACTCAGAATCCGAGGATCGCAAGCCCACCACCCGAACCATTAAGCCAACACCACGCATGGAGTGTTTGTGGAGGAAAAACGATCAACAAGCAAAAGAACCAAACACCGCAGAACACAAATTCACGAAGGGATCAACGGTATCGCAGCCAAGGCTCTCTCGGCCATCACTGGGCCGTACGAGCGTGCATGTTGCGCCAAAAGGACGATGCGAAGAATATGTACGATGCTGCAACACTACGGATTTGTCCGGGAAGATCATTTCCGTTGCCAAATGCGAGTTGAAAACTCGAGTTTGTCTTGCCGATATGTTAGACCTGATTGCGGCTGAAGGGAAGTGTTCGGTGCAATTTTAAAGATTTCTGAACAGATCATAAGTGGGCACACATTCTGATGAAAGTGAGGGGGCATGCGCATGCATGGACAATATTTGCTATACCTTACAGAAAGCTTCTACTTCTGCCTGTTTATGACGTGGGCCATGCACATTAGGTATCAGCAGTTGTGCAGAAAAATTGAAGTCGACCCAGCCATCAGATCCGTTTCACTCCGTAAAACATTCAGTGAACTTATAAAACGAGTCGGATTCTGAGCTCGATTTGTCGCACCTCTCGATCAAAAGGCGTCGTTTCTTTCATACCCCAATGACAAATCACGGTTTGTCATATCCAAGGCGTTGACAAAGGCAATTGGTGTGCGGAAGGATAGTGCCGGCGGTGGTTTGAACTCGTCTCCCATTTGTATCGAATGCATGTGCAGAACTCTCAACACGCGGATGCAAATCTCAATCCAGGTCCGCTGGCTGAAAATGCAGCATATCCGGGCCAAATTTGCATCCCATCAGGTGCTCGCAATGCAGGAAACTGCTGCGGCCCCACGGTGTTGTGTTTGCTTAAGGGAAGTACAGAATGGCGTCGATTACCTATCGGAGCAAGCGTCTTTTAATCAGAATGGAGTATGTGCATGCACAAGAATTGCTTTCAAAGTGGTATATATATATATATATATATATATATATATATATATATATATATATATATATATATATATATATATATATATATATATATATATACTAAATGTGCAAATGTTGATTTGACACTTTTATGGCTGTTCACCGAGACTGGAGAAAGTGCGAGACTATATGATGGATTCCTCCTGGTTATCCTTTTTGAAAAACACGTGCTACGACTGATTATGTGTGTCGACTTCGGGTCCATTCTGCTCGCTATCAAATTTCCCTGGATACGTTTTCAATGCGGGGGATGAGGGTACATGGGGAACGAGACACATTGTTCAGAGGGATAAACTGAAAAGGGTTTGGGAGATGCATCCAGAAAATGACTTTATGACGATAGCTTTGTGGAACCGGTGATCGGTAGCATTTTCTGTTTGCATTTTTCTACGCTTTTCCAACGATATGTAAAATCTATCGAGCTAATTAAAGGCCATTAATAATTATTAAATAATTTGAAAAATCTGATGATGTACTGTATGTTGAATTAAGGTTGAAAGGAAACAATACATTCTGCACGTTTTTGGTGTAAACAAAGTCGAGGCTCATGGAAGAGGTGGAATATTGAAACAGAACATAACAGAACAGCTTTAACACAGGGGAAAGCTGGGAAATGCACCGACAGCAGAGCAGAGGGAAACGACAGAGAACGAATGAGAGGGGATGGAGGAGGAGGAGGAGGAGGAGGAGGAGGAGGAGGGGGAGGTGAACAAGTTAGACATGAGCTCAATGATAGCAAGAAGGGGCTGAAAGAACAGGAAGTGAAGGCTAATGATGGAACATAAAATGGAGAGGTTGTTGAAGAGAGAGGGAAGAAAAACACTAATCTGGAAAGGAGGGGTGAAATTTTGGGAGGGTTCATGAGGGTCGAAAATATCATGTATATGCAGAGGGAGGGGACCAGTTGGGGGAGGTGAACAGCCATCTTGAAGGCCTGGAAGGAAGAATTAAATTGACCAGACGAAGGAGGTTGGTTGCACAGGTGAAAGATAAGTGGAGGAGGTGAGTGGAGGTGAGCAGTGAGCCCTGATTTTGGGGAGTTCTGTCCTTGATTGACCCAAAAATTACCTCGATTGGTCATTTCCAGCATGGACTCTTTCCCAGTGTATAACCTCCCCTTCATCAACCTTATTTATCATGGGTACCCATTTTACAACAAACAAGAAAAAGAGCAATCGGAGATTGCAGACCCTCACCAGAACTTCTTTTATGTGGTGTGTTGTGTGGTGTTTGAGTTGTTTGGTGTGGCATTTGTGTATGGGTGTGTTACATAATTAATGAGACATAATTAGAACAGCCACTTTCTAACTGCTGGCAGTGATGACTGGGTACCAAGACATCCCGCTTTGATGCAACCCCACTTTGATTGGACACCTGACCCTGACCCATGACGTTTTTTAATTATTATTATTATTATTATTCAATTGAATTTAGAATGGGATTAAAATAGATTCAATTCAAATCAAATGGAAGATGAAATAGGTACAGTCCTGCATTGGAGTCATCAGAAGGAACCCGAACAAGCAAAAAGCAAAGATTACGTCATCAGGAGGAACCTGAGTAGGATTCACATTTCAGCTGCTACACCTCTACCCTCAAACCCATCCAGGCACAACCAAGTGGACCTTATTCAAAAAAATACATCAAATCAAAAAGAACCCAGATCAAAAAATTTAAATATTTCTTGCTGCCAGACCATGTGTCCGATCAAGTTCAAATTTAAAACATATATTCCCCATCACCACTAGATCATAATTATGAAGTTTAATGTCGACTGATTAAGCGGTTCCAGAGAAAACATTATTTAATATTTTTCTTCAAACTAATATGGCTGCCAAACCATGTGACCTATGATGTCATATGTGTGAACCTTTTGTTCCTCATGGATAGGCAGTAATACGTGTAAAGTTTCGCCTGGATCTGTTCAGCTACTTTCAAGAAGAAGATTTTTGAAGGTTTTTCTTTTTAACAACAACATGGCTGAATCATGTGACCGATAACATCATCAAATTTTTGTCTGTGGACCATTTTATCCCGAGATGACCCTCAAAAATTTTCCTGCTGATCAGATGTAATGTTCTACATTTACAATTATGATGTCAAAACAAAGGCACCTCTGACATCAGAAAAAGATCACACTTATTCCCCACGAAGAGTACCTGCCGTGTGCCAAGTTTCAATTTTTTCCTTGGTGCGGTTTCAGAGATACAGAGGTCCAAAGTTTGTCCAACATGGCTGCCACACCACGTGACCTATGATGTCATAATTATGATTAAATCATTCTGCATGAGTAGTCGCACCAATGGTGAAAATTTTGTCTCAATCCGACAAGCGGGTGAGGAGAAAAACACAAAAGCTCTGTGCGGACAAACGAACAGACAAACAACAAGAACACGTCGTGCAGAGCACGATACTTGCACAATCCATAAAACAAATTTGACCTCAAAAATAATTGCTGGTTGGATTCAATGAACAAATATGCAAGTCCTCTTCAAATTTCAAGTGAATCAGATGAAAATTGACAATTTTTGAAATTCGGCCTATGTTGACCTTTTGGTCGATGTTGACCTAAAAAATAATTGGCTGGTTTAATCCAGTGACCTGAAGTATAAATCATTTTCAAGTTAAAGGTGCCATGACACTCAAAAGTTTCTGGTTATTTATATATTAACTTGACCTTCCTAGTGAAGAAATCACCCATGTTTCTTTTTTTTAAAAATCAACGATGGGATAATTAGACCAATATTTTGAACATTTGTAGTGCTTTTCACAACTTGCTATGCCCCGCCCCTCAAAAAAGTTGAGTTCAGCGAACCGCAGGTCACGTGACCGTTGACGTCATCTCCAGAACTCGACTCGCACAGACTGGATTGAATAGACGTCGTGCGCCGTATAAAGTACGTACAAATGCATTGTGCACATGTGTTTGCCATCTGACTGATCGTCTTAATTCCTGTGATTGTTTCGTGGAAAAGAAATTCTGCTTCTGAGCCGTGTATGCACAACAATCACGAGGCAATTATTTATCCCTTTACTACCTTGTCGTAGTCGTGTACAAATCCAATAGATGTATGCACAATAAAGGGCTATACCATGTCCACAAAATATAAAATGTGACTGTTGAACGTTTCCATTAAAAAAGAAACTTTCAGGGACATACAAGTTAAATACTAAAGATTAATATTGCATCATTTCAAGGTGCAAGGAGATAATTTTAAAATCAAACAATGTAAAAAACCTGCACCCACATTTTGCAGCTTATTGAATTGTTCGTTGAAACCAGCCTGCTGGGATAGGTACGATTCCGCATACATGCAAGCCAGGTATGGCTGCACTCGACATACATGGGTTTATTCCAAAGTGAAGGTACTGCTTCCATTGGCTTGCTATTCATTAACATTCAGCCAAAATGTTGTAATAAATGAACAGGGAAAAATATGTTGGCACAACTATGAAAGACAAATTTATCTGTCCTGTTACACGGCCTCATAGCCTCGGGACTCTTACGCATTGACTGATACATTGTGTGCATGCTAATTAATACAAGTTACTTGTCAACTCAAGAGTCGAGACTAGTCCGATAAATCCGTCGTCCGTCCGACTAGGCCGATAAATCTGATGTGCTGTAGCTTTCTTTTATTATTCTCTTTTCTTCATTGTTTTCTACTGGCGCTACATGACGACAGTAGGAATAAAATAAATAAAAATGCAACAGAACGTCAGATTTATCGGACTACTCCGGACAATTGTGTCGCAAGGTGTGTTCTGCACACAATTTTTCATCGTATCCGGCCAGCAAGATTGCTTTGTTTTATGCGCAGAGAGATACGACCGATGACATGCGCTGGCCTTGCTTGTGATTCATTCGCAACATGTCCGCATGTCCGCAACGCAACTCAAAGAGCAACATGTCCGCTGCGCTGCACTGGTCACGTCACCTCACTAAAATATTTCTGAGATCGAGCAGTATATGCAAGTCGAATTTACATTATTGAATTACGAATAGGATTTAGTCTAACCAGTTGTTATTGCCAAGTCTTCCTTCGATGTCTCCCCGATCATCATGAACGCCGGGAATTTCATCGCCAGTTTTCCCTGCTTGTCCTGCTTCGGGCTCGAACTGCTAAGGCCGTATTTCATTTCCAGCTGCCTGAACTTCACCTCCCGCGACTACGTTATTCAACAATTCTCCATCTGATTCAGACCAAAATCCTTCATTTCTCTCACTCACTGTCGCTACCAGACAAATCAAAGTCCATGTCATCCATGATTCAAAACCAAATGTTTGATTTTTTTAAAGCAGAAATGAATGAAGCGTTTGAGTCGACCAATCGAATGTGGAAACACACAGGAAGCCAATAGAATCACGTAGACCACCCACCCGAGTAATTTATGTGCAGCCTTTGTCGTCCTGCAGTTGACGTCGTGTGGGTTACGCCTCTTTCAGTGGATTTTGGCAGAATTTTTAGCGGCGTTCCCGAAGAGGTTTTTTTTTTTATATTTTACAGAACGAGTATTGTGAAAAAACATTGTCAGATCAGAAATCACGATTATATATATATATATATATATATATATATATATATATATATATATATATATATATATATATATATATATATATATATATATATATCTCTTCTTCTTTCGGCTGCTCCAGTGAGGGGTCGTCACAGCTGATCATCCGTATGATCCGCATAGTGATTTGGCACAGGTTTTACGCCGGATGCCCTTCCTGACGCAACCCTGGTCGCCTCTTACGACACAGGGAAAAGGTACACCTATTCTAACCGGGGCATACACCGGCCCAGTGCACTGGAACTCACTTCGCCGACCTCGGAAGGATGACAGGCTGAGTCAACCTCCTGGTGTGTATTAATTCAAGTGGCCAATGGGGCTTGAACTCAGGACCTTTTGGATCCCAAGCTGCGACCCGAACCACTACGCCAACATTAGGCTATCTGTATATATATATATATATATATATATATATATATATATATATATATATATATATATATATATATATATATATATATATATATATATATATATATATATATATATACACAATTTCAGTACATTTGTACATAGATTTTTTTTGTACAAAATACATCTTTGTACATAATACATAATCAGTACTTTTGTACATAATTTCAGTGTGTGTGTATATATATATATATATATATATATATATATATATATATATATATATATATATATATATATATATATATATATATATATATATATATATATATATATATATATATATTAGGGTGGTCCTTACTGGTACACACCTAAACCAAAAAGAGGACTTTCTCAAGGTGCTTTTTCCTAAAATGGTTCGTATTAATAAGAAAAGTATTGGTACCAAATATGATTCATGTACGGCTTTATTAACCACTGTCACACAGGGTGTGAAAAATACAGTTTTCCAGTCTGAATCCATGAATTATAGCATTGTGGCTGTTCGACAGTTAAATGCAAAATGAAACAAGAATCCTTCCTGTTTGAATAAAAATTTGCAAATACTCAACACATAAAGAAGATCAATATAAACTATCATTGTTACGACAGTGTTATGTCGTCCATTGGTCCAGTGAGCAATCAATTATGAGAGGAGTCTGGTTCCTTCCTCGTCTTCTTCACCTCGGGAAACTGACGGCGATGTGACTCAACAACTTGCAGCAGGTATTGGCATTGCTGCTCATCCTTTGTCAGGAGTTGATTATTGTCCTGGTTCAATGCTACTCCACGCTCAGCAAAATCGTTGACAGTGGCGATACCGCACAGGGCTTGCTGTGAAGACCGGTAGGAGGGCATATCCTCCCACTCACTGGGATCTGTGTCAAGGAAGTCCATGTTGATGCTGAATGCCTCAAAAATCCTGTGTGAGGCAGACGAAACAAAATCCGCAATAGTCTTGACAGCGACGGCTTCCTTTGCTGTGAGGTCCACTTGCACCCGTGGTTCAGGATTATCTTGACCTTTCTCCTTAAGAGCGGCCACCATCATACGCTTAACGTCAAGTGTAACTGTTCTATCAAAAAGGGCAAGTCAAGCGAGGTCTTCACTCAGGTACCATAAGTGATTGGCAAAGTTTTTGCTGGTGGCTTTGGCTTCTGCAAAAATATTGCTTCTGCAGTGAAGAGGTTTATATTAACCTCAAAAAGATCACCAAGCTGAGATATAAACCCACAACTCTGTACAGTTCAGTCACAGTTTGACGTCATGGCACAAAACAACAGGGGTCGTGTGACAGCGGTAAAATATGTTGAAATCAAATGAAACTTCACTCAGTTTTTTTCTTCCCAAGTGGAACCAAAAAATAAAAAAGCACATTTGAAAAGTTGAAGTTTGTATTTTAGGACCATGCTAATATATATATACACAATTTCAGTACTTTTGAGTGTCATGGGACCTTTAACTGGATGAAAATTCTGGATTTTAGAAACCTCACCTAAGTTGTTGACCTTTGGCCTATGTTGACCTTTTGATGTCAAAAACAATCGGCTTCTTCCTTATGACAAACTGTACCATGTGGTGAAGTTTCGTGAAGATCGGTTTCACATTGTGACCTGTAGGTGATTTACAGACAGAATAATTACAATTACAAAACAAAAAGACAGAATTTACAGACAAACAATATACTTGAAAAATCTTCGATTTTACAAGTATCAGACAGACAAACAAACGGACCCAAACACAATACCCTCTCCTTCGGCGAGGGCAGCAATGGCCTCGTAAGTGGTTTTTCTTTCTTTCTTTAAAGAACTGTGGTGTCCATGGCTGGCTGTATGTAAGATGCAGTCGATTCAAAGAGCTGGGAACAGTCATTTGCTTAGCAGATGGTTACCACCATCGCTTTTAAAGAGGTCTGCACACTCAATTTTGAGCTGTCTAGCCTTGGTTCAAATCTCTACGCAGACATAAACTGTTACCTTGGTGTTTCACGTGCAAGGCGATGAATCGGTGTGCCGTGCCCGATGTCAGTCAGAAGGATGCTAAGCCGTCGGACCCTTCTGCCAGCAGTGCTCGCTGGTGGACATTAAAGATCCCACGGCGTCCTTCGCGAAAAGCACGCGAGTTATCAGCGGCACTTTGAACAAATTGCAAAACCATGTGCTGACTGCTGGGAAGCGAACAATAAACCACCCAACATAACCTTTGCCGAGAGACCACCGAGAGACCGCACTGATGCTCCGTCAAGAGTACGGTACATTGTTTATGATGATTATTAGGATGGTGATGATCGACTGCAGTCGAAAATACCTGTAAAAATGACCCGTTATTGATGTATTCCCCGGGATTGCAGAATATGATGACAGCAGGGGATGCGAGTGGGAGAGATTATTATTTTGGGAGAGGATCGGGGGTGATGTATTAATACAATAACACGGTATCTCGGAGGTACAAAGGCACACTGTGTGCCACTTGAGTGTTGTCCTCTTCGCTTGAGCCTATTAACTCGAACTTCCCATTAATTTGTCCCCAAAATGACATGATTGCAATTATCCTTTGGTTTTGTCCGTCACCCTAAATATTTCACTTCTCTGTTTTCAGTGAGTTATTTCCATCCAGAAATGCTTGCTGTGCCTTTTTTATATTGATCTCTTAGCATGCTATCTCGGTGCTGGGTGTCCCTTCCTCTATTCTGCAAAAGTTATTATTCCTCCTTTGGCCTCGAGTGAACGTGTGCCATGAACCTTAGCCATTGTTTAAGCATTTCAAGTTATCGAAGGAAAAGACAAAGGGGGGTAAGGGTTTGTTTGAACTAAACACCATGTTAACTAGTATTAACTTCTCCGTGCGCAGCCATCCAACTTACCATCTGGATGTTCAAGTGAATGTAATATAAAGATTGTGAAGTTAAAGGAAGAGCGAAATATGAAAAATGCAAAGCTTGCATCAATGCTCACTGGAGTTGTGGAGAGCAGGCACAGACAAACAAACATGGAAATCGAGAATCATACAAAGGATCTTTGTCTGGATTGGAGAGCTGGATCATTAGAGAAGGCATCTGGATTGGATTGGAGAGCTTGATAAACTTGATCAAATTCCTGGGCTGGAACGATGTGGGTTGAAAAAATAATGGGCAGGAGTGAAGGAGGTGAATAGAAAGCTTGCACGTCAAGAGAAGGATACCATGTCTTATGACGAGGCAAAGGAGCTCCAAAGGTGTGACTTCCTCCTGAGGGCTGCAGTTGGTCACACAAGAATTGAGGCTTCTTGGAAGACGCATCACGGCTGTGCGACACGATGGATGGAATGCCTCGTTCCGGGCGTTGTGAAAATCTCCTGATCTTAAAACCGGCAACTGCAGCCTGCTCGTGTCACCAAAGCGAACAAAAAGAGAAAGAATCATCTGTAAAGTGCTACAAAGGATCATTTATGTATTACGCTGAAACGTAATTGATCCAAAAACACTGGCTTCGGGGATGCTTGCCTCCACGGGGGAAACCTCAGTGAAGATGCCATCGAGAGTGGTGTGTGCTGCTCATGTGAATCGACTGGATCTTGGATTGTATTTTAAGCAAGGATTGCTTTCAGCAAGGACATCATTGTCAAAACGTGAGAAGTCTGAAGAGGCTACCCTTGTGTGATAACATCATACCAGTCTGCAGACTCCAAAGTCCATTGCTTCGGCAGAAACAAGTATAGTCTGCACCAAAATCAGAAAGTTTTCAATTGATGCGGTTCCTCATGAAGACCTTATGCCTGGTGTTGGCTTCATGGTTAGGGTGGTGGGCTTGGGATCCGAGGATCCTGAGTTCAAATCCCGCTCAGCTGTTGAATTAATATCAGGTGGGGTTGACTCTGCCCATCATCCTTCTGAGGTCAGCAAAATGAGTGCCAGCTTGCTGGTATCCTGCGTCGGAGTGGCGACCCATCCAGGATTGTGCCCAATAGCCAGAGAGACTGCTTAGGCAGCACTAACACTCTGCACAGAGTATGGTCCCAATGGATGGATGGATGGATGGATGAAAACCTTTCGTCCTGGCGAGGTGCCGGCAGAGGGCCATTCTTTGAATGCCTTATTTATTTTTAATTTTCACATAAATACAATACTTAAATGAGCTTGGTGTTGGCTTGGAGGTTAAGGTAGCTGACTTGGGCTCTTCGGGTCCTGAGTTTGAGTACCTGTTGGCTGTTGTACTTATACCAGGTCGGGTTGACTCAGCCTGTCATCCTTCTGAGGTTGGCAAAATGAGTACCAGTGTACTGGCGGGATACTGTAACCATTCGGGGTAACCTGTGTCGGAGTGACGACCCGTCCAGGACCGCACTCCTTCCCAATGAAACTGCCTCGGCAGCCTGATGCGCCTTTACGGTGTGAAAGGAATGATATGATTATAATACTTCAAAAATATATCATACATGATAACGCTCTAATTGGCCTTGCCTAATTTTAGGCTGCCTCATAAAACAGTCTGTTCTCATCATTATTATCTGTACATACAAGATAGGGATGACTCATTGTATGTGGGAACATTCCTTGAATTCTTCCAAGATGTGTCCACAACACATTGTGCTGAGAGTTTCACTTTGGAAAAGGTGGAGGGGGGGGAGGGTTTGCTTTGAGATTTTAATTGTTATTCGAATTAGCTCCTTCTGACACTCAAGGTCGACTATGATCTCTTTTGAAACTTTTGGGAGCAAACTAAAGCGAGACGCCGCGAGTAAGAACTTGCTTTCCTCGAGATGGGTGTTAATTTTTGCTTTTATACGAGCCAATCTGATCCGTGTTTCACTGACATGACCGTTATGAACTCCACCTCGTGACATTGAGTGTGTGTTGGAAGAACTTTGCTCCTTCTTGGATACATTCTGTGGTTGCTGGTTGCATCGTTGCTGGGAGCGCCGCTGTGCTGCTGATGCAGTTCCCCTGTTACCAATAAGCTGGTACTCATTTTGCGGACCTCGGATGGCTGAGAGGCTGAGTCAACCCACCTGGTGTCATTTAACGGAACAATAGGGGCTTGCACTCAAGACCCTAACATCTTAAGCCAGTCACCTTAGCCGTTGAGCCAGTACCAGGCTCTTGGATACAGTAGACCCACAAGTGTCTCTTCCACCGGTATTGGAATGGGTAATTAAACGTACTTTTTTTCTTCTTCCGGATGTGTAATCTCTGTAATTAATGTAATTCTCCCCTTGGGGAGTTCCTTGGTGGTACGCTGCACAGGAAACGTGCTCCCAATTCTTCTTTCGATGAACGACCACATACGATGGTGGAGTTTTACATGGAAACGGATAATCATCAGCAACGATCATGTCATGTGATGTTTTTTTTCAAAAGGACACTGCTCCAAAGTTGGAACTGTTTTAACCAAAAATGTATCCGATTTTGATATCCAAACATTTTGATTTTCATTCACATCTCATTTCATTCATTGGTTCACGAGTCAGAAAGTGACCACTATATTCGTTATTGGTGTGTGTGTGTTTGTGTGTGTGTGTGTGTGTGTGTGTGTCTGTCTGTCTGTCTGTCTGTCCCGAGCATTGCTCCGTGGGTTTTGATCCGATCCTGATAAAATTTTGGTGGGAGGTTTATATCATGATCTAGTTATGTTTTCCTGAGAATGGGCATGGTGCGCCCATTATGGGCGGAGCCACGCCCAATAAAACGTGTTTTTAGGGGGTAGCCGGTTTCAAATTACATCTTCTCCGAGGGGGTTGTCGAATCTGGCAGGGGTTTCGGTATTTGGTTAGCCCAATGGCACCTGCATAGCCCCATGGAGCTCGATTTTTTTTTTTCATTTTCATCCCAAGGTCAAGGTCAAGGTCACGAACTTAGAAAATTTCGAATTTTAACATAAAAATCATACGACCACCCAAACTTTGAGAGCTGGGATGACAATATTTTTTATGCATAATCTTGAGGTCATTCTCCACCTAAAGTCTTGAAACCATTTTGCTCTATCTCGAACACCTTGCCCGTGGCGCCCCCTTCAAGTTTGTTTTTACGCTGATTTCATCAAAGTATGGATAATCCAAGGAGTGCGAAATGCCATGTAGCCTATATGACGTTGTATTGTTCCTGGAATGTTCCAGAGGAAGTTTTGCACCAAAGTTCATAATCCTTGACCTTTGACCTTTAAAATTCACAAAGGTCGAATTTTCAAAGTTGTGGGAATCGAACCGGGTTTTCGACCTTCTTCGACGAACTAACTCCAATAAACTATAGCACGTATCCTGTTTCCTTATTTTAATGTCGACAACATTGTTTTGTGACCTTTAAAGGTTATGCAAAGGTCTAATTTTTTAAGTTGTTGACCGAAACTGGGTTTTCGACATTTTGCAGCTAATAACCCATCACTCGTACCACATCATGTTGATCATTTTTATAACTTGGTCAAAAATTATCACATTGTCTCATCCTTGACTTCTGAAACAATCTACATCATCAAATACCGGTCGTGAACCATCGCCGTCTCCAGACTTGTTCTTCAATTTAAAATTGTTTTCTGCAGTTAATTTTTGTAAACTCATCAATTTGTCCTGTCGAAGTTGCAAGGCATGTTAGGCGACGATGTTATGTTGTCGCCGTGATCGTCCTTTGTGAGGAGCCCCCTGGAAGCCACGTAACTCAGGCCGTAACTCATAACGATTCTTTCGATTAGGTCGACTTGCTTCTTAAAATATGGCTGGGCCAGCTCTCTAATGCTTTACAAATCACCTGACCCGAACCATGCCTCTCGCACATCGCCACCAGACTCCATTTGTCTCACCAACAGGTGACACCTTGTCTACGGCGCTTCGAAATCCCATCTCTGGGATAGGGAGCCATTGTTGGTTTTTGGTTTATTATCATGAGCACACACGGACAACGTGCGATTGATGTGCCTCGGCCGATGTGGAGACTAATTTTACGCTCCGCAAATCGCGTCTCGCATTGTGACATTGCCTGCCTTCGCAAATCAGTGTTCCGTTTGCTGCTTGGGCAACAGGGAGTGTGGGGGAGAAGAGTTTGGAGATAACATTGCACGCGCTGTGCAAACAACAATCAGTTTGGAGTGGTTTTTAAATAACGATTGAATGTTATGTTTATTATTTATTGACATTGCTTCTCAAAAAAAAAAAATTTGACTTTTCTGTTTCAGTTGAGAAATGAAATTGACGACTTGACCCCCAGCAATCATCGGCCGAACTGTGCCGCTCTTCATTTGTGACGGTCTGCAGCGAAATGAATTTGTAATATTCTCCCTCAAATAAAGTCTTATAAATGTTTTGTTATTTTTTTTTTTCAACGTCTTTTAATGACACTTTTAAACTTTCCGGTGCTGGTTGTGTCGAAACTCACTTCGGTCGGTACTTTCTGCCTGTTTCATCAGCTCGTCTACTGGTGCTCGAGTTCTGCATCGTGTACGATTTGTGCTCAGGAATATATTCTGTTTCCTTTCTCATCCCACACTTTATTCATTGACATTTTAGTGTGACTCGAAATTTAGCGACGATGGAACGCTGTAGTGTGACGTTGCTGGTAGTGGTGGAGGCTCGTACTCTTGACAACGCTGACGAGTCTTGAACATTTCAGTTACCAAGAATCAATCCTGCTCCGGGCAGGTGTGGACATTTTCCGAATCGAACCCACGCCAGTGACGGCAATGCAACAAGTACGTACTCATTTGTGTGATTATATACATAGATTTATTTTTCAATTATGCCAAAGTAATTGAATTTGATCTTATTTGTACAATAACATAAACTAATTCCGAATGTGCACCTTTTGAGTTTTTTTTTTATATATTTTTTTTTGCTGTTGTTTCATTGTATACAGATCTTAAGGCCAAAGTAAGAATGCAAAGAGAACTAGAAGGGCACTCGGTAGAGCGCATACCTTCGCCATGCTGATTAGTTTACGTTCTGTATCCCACCGATAGGCCAGATCTGGATTCGGACCTGAACTAATATTATATCTAATGGGCTTGTTCTTGTCACCGAACCATCTCATCCATCCACAACTTTTTGAGATATTTTGTTCACAAACAAACAGACAGAGGTGAAAACATAACCTCTGTCCGCCTTGGTGGGGGGAGGTCATGAAAGGTTTATACGTTGACTCGAGGTTGTTGTAAAACAGTTGGACACGTGATGGAGAGATGCGCAGTGGTTTAGAAAGTAGAATGATCACGGATTGGAATGGGGATTAACACAACATTGTTTGTGACTTTGACCTTTATGGATTGCAGTACATTTAATGCACGCAGAGAAGCAATTGCACAGATGGTGATCGAAGAGAGCAGTGAGGTGGAATAAAGCAAAGATATTGGAATTTGGGAGTTGGACAAGTAGTGGGTTGGTCGACGATCGCACGTGAGAACGTGCAAGCTGAAGACGGGCAGACAGAAGCGAGAACAGGAAACAT